>NC_086226.1:47277502-47577502 GCF_035770615.1 Melospiza melodia melodia
GTCTCCCTCATTTTTCTTCACACATGTGTTGGAGCCCACTTGTATTCTTGTTTTGATTTGAGGAGGCACACTGTGCTTTGAGAAAATGACATCTCATTAAAAATAAGAAATACTTCACTTCTCAGTAGTCTGATAACTTCTCTGTCATTTCACAGCACTTCCTCTGAGTTCTATATGCTGATTATGCTGTTCCAAAATGACTGTCAATAGGGGAAAGAAGCAAGTATTTTGGGATTTGAGCTACCAGCCTTTCTGTTTGAACTTAAATCTGTTGGCAAGGCAACTGGAGGAAAGTTGGAAATTATTTTTTAAAGAAAACAAAATGATAAGAGGGTGGCATACATTTTAATCACATTCATTTCTTTGTAGCGTGTTGAAAATGCAAAAGTAATCTCTGCTATAATAACCTTCCTCATGCTACAATACAGCAAAATTGTACAACTCCAATGTCCCCATAATTATTTTTGAGCCTTTCCTACTGTGAGAAGCAGCTTCCCCATGTCCTTGGCCTGGAGGTCTGTCAGCAGCTGTTCACAGCCTACAAATCAGAAAGTTAAAAAGATGGCAATATTTATACTGCTGGCCAATTGGTCCATAAGGTAGAAATTCCCATAGCAAGGGGGAAAATTTTCTCCTTGTCTTTATGTTTCACAGTTTAATTCAAGATTATCTTTTTTTTAGCGTACAAGCACTTTCACCTTGTAATTCATCTAGTTCACTGTCAACTGTTAAATCACAGACATGCTGATGGTTTGTTGAACACACATCTCAGTTTCTATCTCAAAACCAAAAAGTGCTAATTTGATATGAAGAAATAACATTTTCAGCTAAAAAGCTGAAGGGGATTTTTTTTATATTGTATGATTTTTTATGTTTAGAGATGCAACTTTTTTTCATCTCTAGTTGCACTTCTTATTCAAATCCTAATTTTACTCAAGAAACACAATGCAGACAGTTAGACTATTGTGTTTCCTTTTTCTCATGGATTTCACAAAACTCAGGAAAAACAAAAAAGCAAATTTTGCTCTTCATTCTTGCTTATATCATCCCAGATACTGATAGTTTCCATATCCCTGAAGGATGGCTTTTGTGTGAGGTTGAAAATAGTAAAGATTTGTAAAGATTGCTGTAAACTCATGGATGCCTTTGGAGATTAAAATAACATCTTTGAATTACACAAGGAAGCTGAAGGGGAATAAATAAAGGACACAGGCCATATTCTTGGAAGTGAATTTTATATCTGATAACGGGAAAGGAAATTACTTATTATATCGATATTTGAGATTATTTCATTTTGACCACTGTCAAGACAAAAAAGACGGAAGAATAATAAGTATTAGCACCAGTAATACAAAATCAGCCAATGGCAGCACAAGATGTTTTCCTTTACTAGGAATTAGTATCAGCTGTCCTGGGAATGTGACTTCTTGCTTAGAGCTTTTTCTAATATTTCTGTCATTGCCATGGCTTTCTAACTTTTCTCACTAAATCAAGTTAAAGGGATCCTCCTAGTAAGAGAAACATCAGAAAATTTAGAAATATGATAAATAAGCTTCACCGCCATAATTATTAAAAATGAAGGATTTTCTTCATTTAATTTCACTGATAAGTTAAGACAGAGATATAAATTACATATGTCTACCTTCATGTTTCATTAAGTTTAAGTTACAGAACAGCATGCCAGTCTGCCTGTTATTCTGTGGGTAAGGGGAGATTATTGAACATTTTATGCTTTTAGTTTTCAAGATGTTTGTCATGATGTCCCATAACATCCTTACAGCTTGCATTGGTGAAATATGGATTAGAGGGGAAAATAAGGGTGGCTGGAAAATTAACAGGCCAAAACCATTGTGATGAACCCAACTGCAGACCAATTAGCAGTGTTTTATCAGAGGGTTTTATTCTAAAAGCAAATACTGCTTAATGTCTTAATCAGTTACATGAATCTTAGTGCACTTTCTGCAATTTCAAGGTGACAGAGTGTAGTAAGTATTCAATATGTGGACATATTCATGCTAATCAGAAGCAGAGGAAAGGCTAGAGAAGCAAGGAGAGAGTAGCTTCATGACTCTTATCAAAACTGAACAAAAATTCTGGACCCTGGTCTGGATGAAGACCTGTACTAGAACTCAGAGTGCCTGTTTCTTCCAGTGTTACTGCCTTTAATTGGAAGTATAAAAGAGAATATAACATGTGACCCAAATTCGCTTACAGCCATTCCAAGGCCCTAATGTCCTCTTTGACTTTCCTCAGACTATGAAGTGGCCTCAGAGTGGCCACTTCATTGCACCCTATATGGGAAATCACTGACAGGAAGATGTTTGAGGGCCACACCAGGCTGTTTTCCTGGTGATGTTCTTGGCCCAGGCCCCAGGAAGGGAGAATATCTCCCTGTTGGTTGGGACTGATTGGATTGCTTTGCTTGAACATACAGTTTTTTGCTTTACCTAATAATCTGTCTTTACCTCAATCCTCATGCTTTCTCACTTACACCCTTTCAATTGCCTTCTCTATCTCACTGTGGGTGAGTGAGCAAGTAGCTGTGTGGAGCTTAGCTACCAACTGTGCTTAATCTGCAGCAGAATATAAATTTTTGATGGTTCTATGATCAACAAAGCTTTTTCACTTTTAAGCTCTGTGTATCATTTTATGAAATTAGAGATTTTTAAACATATGGCGGGTTGATTTTTCTTTTATTTAGACCAAAAAATATGTTTCATGTGACTAACAGGCTTTTTAAATTCTGAACCATATTTTTTTCTCACAGTCCCTACCCTTTCACATTTGGAAACTTTTGTATATTTCTAATGCTCTGCTAAAGTTTCTGCTCTATACAATTTCCAGGCAAATTAATTTTAATTTTGTGAAAAGCATCAAATACTTCAAATAAACTGCAGTTGTCCTATATTGCCATAAAGCTCATTCTCAGATGCTTATAGGATAATTCAGGCTGATAGGCACCTGGAGATGTCTCCAGCCCCAGCCCACGCCCCTGCACAGAGTAGGCTCAGATGTGAGATCAGATTAGATTTTGCAAGGCTTCACCCATTGAAGGCAGGAAATCCCCCCTAGGCAAGAGATGGCCCAAACTCCCTGGGCCTTGACACCTTGACTGGGCTCTCCAGATAGGAAAAAGACTTCTGCTTATCTCCTTCCAGAATAATTGTCTCATGTTTCAGCTTGTACTACTTCCGCTTGCCCTCCTACTGTGCACCACCATTAAGAGCCCACCTATGTTTCCTCCATTCCTCCTTTTGGTGCTGGGGATGCTGCTGGGTGTATCCAAAACCTTCCCTTCTCCCAGCAGAGTACTTCCCAGCTCTGCAACCTTTCCTCACAGGGAGATGATCTGAGGCCCTTCTTGGTGGTTTCTGCTAATTTAACTCTGGCTCATCTAAGCCCAGAACTAGACACCATATCTACATGTGACACAGCAAGTGCTGGTTTTAGGGTTTGGCCTGTGCCTTAGCAGGACTTCACAGGTTTAACTTTTGACCTCTTCTAGCTACCAGGTCCACAGAAGGCAGCCTGGCCTTCTAGTTTTCCCTTTGCTGCATTCAGAAAACTTCAGAAGAGTGCTCACTGTTCTCTCCTTCAGGGACAACTGAGGGAGATGTTCTGTAGGGAAAGTCCCAGGATAGACCCTGCACTGGTTGCCAACCTCCAGGCAAACTTAAACATGGTCTTGTGAGCCCTACCATCCAACTTGTTATTTACAAGTAGTTTTCACATCCCACCTCTGATCTCCTAATGTGCGTACAGGAACATTTCAGGAGACAGCGTCATAAACTTTGCTATATTCAAGGTAAAGGCCACCTGTGTCCACAGGTGTGTCCATAATTTTACCACCGGGGCAGTCAGGTAAAAAAAAAACATGAGTGCTTCCAGTCAGTTCCTTCCTAAGTCTGAAAGGTGATCCCATGGGACCCACTCTATGACTCTTCTTGGCACCAAAGTGAAGTCAGCTCATGTCTGTAGTTTCTGAATTGTTCCTTTTGAAATTCATAGATTCATACAACATTTGCTTTCCTGCAGCGGTTCAAGATTTCCCCCAGTCTCCTTGACTTAGGAACAAACACTTTTGCTGTAGTTATTTCAAGAAGGTTTTGTCCTCTTTGCTGCCCTCATAAATGGTCTGGAGAGTACTCCTGTTGCAGTATCATGCTTAGTGGGCTATCCTCCATCCAACACAGTCTCTCAGCCTGTCTTTTGTAAACCCCATGGATGCACTTCACGCTCCTGAGCCACTCCTTCACATGCTGCAGCATTGATACTGTGTTGTAGTTGCACATGAGGCTCTAGTCTGTCCTATTTGCTTCCAGGCCTTTGTGTCATCTGCATTTGAAACAAGCGTCTCTTCGTCCTGTTTTCTCACTCCTGAAGTCTCCCATTCTGTCATCCTGCACTCTTCTCCATGCAACCCATCTGGATTTTTCCTCCTGGACTGTGGGTCACGATCTTCCTTCCTGTTCTCAGTAGTTTGGAGAGTTTCCATCAGTTCAGCCAGTCCCTTGACAATTGTGCTCTTAACACGTTTTATCAGGTGTATCTTGTCTTCCCTTTGCAATCCTTCATTTTCAGCATAGTTTTTGTTGTGAAACCTGCATCCCTGCTATCAGCACCTGCCATGAAAGCAACTACTTACCCACGAGATTCATGCACTCTTCCCCAGATCCTTCTCCCCTCATTTGCAGAACAATGGGGACAATATCCCCTTTCATACGCTGTGGCCCAGGTCTGGTTCTGCCTGCAGCCTCAGGTCCTGCTGACATGCAGGACCTCCCTGACAGCAGCAAAAAGACCTTCCCAGAAGCAGAGCTGAGAGACACTGCTGCCCAAGCTGTTGCTCGAGTAGATGCACATGGCAGCCACACAGCAGGAACTGTCTGGTGGAAACAGCTTCTTGCCTCTACAGGAAATGAAATCATGATGTATGCAGTGCAGGGTCACTGCTGTCTACATAAAACGCCTCCAGTATGAAATCTAGCCAGCTTTTAAGTCTGGATACTTCTTAGGCAGCAATTGTTTTTTGATTTTTGATTTTAAAAAGTCTTGTAAATTTCAGATGTAATGAATGTGACTCACAGATTAGGTAAATTTTTTGATAGTGCACTAGCTCTTACTACTAAATTTTCAGATAGACTAAAGAATGACCAAAAATTTGTCTCATCTCTTCTGCATACTACAATATAAAGTGTTCAAAATACCATAAGTCAAAACATTTCACAAAAAAATAGGAACCTTACATTTACATTTTCTCTTCATTATTAGAGACATTTAACTTTTTCCCATCAAAATGGCTTTCATTGGAGGAAAATACTGTAAGCAAGAATTATTTACAGTGAATTACTATCTTAAAATTGATGGAAAATATTTTGAAAAGGAAATCATGTCTATTATCTCCTGAAAATTTTATGGCACTTTTTTTGCTTTTATAGCATTGATTTATTAAATACTTTGTGCAATTGTGTGAAATTATAAATAATTAGAAGAAATAAACCAATGCACAAATAATTGAAACAGTAAAATTTACCTGTTGTGGAGAAAAACGTCATTGTAAAACTATTCCTTTGGAATGGGAAAAATATTGCCTACTAAACAAATTTTAGGGTTTAACAACTGCTTATCTGATATAGCTTGAATTTCACAAATATAATTATAGTTTTGCATCTTACCTGCAGTGATAGTAACCAAAACTGTACTTGAATGTCCTTTTGTTGTAACATAAAAGTATACTTTATGTTTTCAATTACCTTTTTTAACTTTGAAAATAGTGTTTTTCATTTATAAGCATAGAGAAAAAGAAAGTAACTCTTTGTGAGAGACATTTTAAGTTTTTAATAGAATATGATGTACTACACTATGTACCTTATAAATAAATAGGATGAAGCACTAAAGAACTCTCTTTTGAATGCTTCTGTCATCATGTGTTCCTAACTTGTTTGTTTTGTACACAAAATCTATCTATCTATAGATCACACAGATCTATCACACAGATCTCTCTATCTATCTATCTATCTATCTATCTATCTATCTATCTATCTATCTATCTATCTATCTATCTATCTATCTAGAGATATCTATATATCTAGCTCACAGAAACACATAATATTGGGTTTTGGAAGAGACCTCTGGAGATTATCACAGTTTTGAATATCTCCAGAAAGAGAAAGGGGGACTCCATAAACTCTGTGGGTGGTCTATTCCAGTGCTCTGTCACCTGTACAGTAAATAAGTTTCCTTGATAGTCATGTAGAATTTCCTGTGTTTCAGTTCGTCATTTGCCTGTTGTCCTGTCCCTGGCCACCACTGAAGACAGTCGGACACCATCCTATTGACACCTTCCCTTAGCATTTTGTACGCAAGGATGGGGTCCCCTCTCACACACCCCTGCTGGAGGCTGAACAGGCCCAGCTCCCTCAGCCTTCCCCCATAAGAGAGATGCTCCATCCCTAATCATCTCTGTAGACTTCCACTGGACCTGCTCCATTGCTTGTCTTGTGCTGAGGAGCCCAGAGCTGGACACAGCACTCCAGAAGGGCCTCACCAGGGCTGAGTAGAGGGGGAGGATCGGCTCCCTGACCTGCTGGCCACACTCTTCCTGATGCACCCCAGAACACCACTGGCCTTCTTGCCCACTGGGACACTCTGCTGGCTTTCTGTCTAACAGGACCCCCAGGTCCTTCTCCAGAGAGCTGCTTTCCTCTCTCTAAATATAAGTGGAACAAGGGAGCTAACCATGTTTTTTCACTAGTTGAACCAGGAGACACACTTGTGTAATATCAGCAAACCACCACTTACAGAGAACACTAGAGGATGAGCTCCTAATTTTTAGATGAGGAAAATTTCATAAATGTATTTATATTTGTATTTACATATATATTTCTATATACTTACATTCATATGAATATTTATATTTACATATATACTATGTTTATAGAAATCAATATAAATAAGAATATGAATTTATATATAATAAATTAATTAATATCTTTAGATGTAAAAAAAATATACTATAAAGAAAGTCTCAATTGTTGGGTTGTTTTAGTAATTTAAAAAGAAATTGTTTCTTGAGCTTACTAAAAAAAATTTCTCTTTGCCTAATTTAAATGGCGGCTGTTCTTCATTCTTCATTTATTCTAACCTTGTTTTTGCTCTGTGAAAATAGAATCATAACTAGCAGAGTAGTGACAAAAGTATAAAAAAGCAATTGATAGAGTAAAATTGATATGGAAAACATGTAAGTTTAGGAAAATTCAGAATTTTAGAAGCATATAAGGTACTTGGGTGAGTGGAGGAAACCAGAAATGCGTATAGCTTATTTAGCAAGTTCGTAAAAGTAGAAAAAATTATTTTTAACAGAACACATAGGAATGTAACTTGTTAGGTAGAAACAACTTGTAACAGAACACATAAGAATATGGTTGCTAAGTAAAGGCCATAAAGATAAGAAAACTCAGTATAGCAAGACTCAAGTATTGTGGAAACCTGATAAAGCAGAATCTATTGCTTAAGGACCCAGTAAAAACCAGGCTCCTGGTTTTAGCAGGGACAAACCTGACCTGGGAGTTCCACTGTCCCTGCCCAGAAATGAAGGTCAAGCTGCAAACACCTGAGGAAGACCTCTTATAGACCTCTTATTCATCAGAATATGAATCCCCTGGGAGGTGTATCACCACAGAAGACTAATTATAATATGAAGCGCAAGGAGGTGGAGAGTGGGTGGGAAGGGAGTTGTGATCTTGGGGGAATCAATGTTTATTTAAACCTGAAACCTGTTTTAACCCTGTAGGCATGTATGGTGGAAAAATCCCCCATGCGTCCCAGCTGGAATAAAACATACCTGCTTTAAAATTTTAATTATAAAATCTTGATTCTTCAACTCAAAATGGTGACCTCAAAAAAGAGACTAGATTAACAATTTCATTTGGAGTTAGAAAAACTGACATCACATAGGAATAGATTGGCAAAGATATGCAATCTGGACATTTTTTGGACAAGTTCTGAGGAAGAAACAGAAGGATGGATATCTGCTTCCTTGTGTAACCCCAATATTCATTGTTGTTGAGCTAAACCTAAATGTTTCAGCACTTGTAACCTGTTGCTGCGTTAGGCCATCTGCAAGTATACCAAACAGCATAACTGCCTTGCTAGCCCAGCCACTTTCAATTTGCTGACAGAATTCAATTTCAGTATAGAAACTGAAATCCTGAACAGGATGGAATGACTAGAAGTAAAAAGATATAAAATTAAATGAAACAACTATTTGAATCAGTCACTTGCAGTGTTACTTGGGCAGATTAGAAATTTTTTTGCTATGTACCCTTCAAACTGATGTTCTATAAACTGAAAAAAGTAAATCTTCTTCCTGTTAAAAGTCAGACATAAATATTATATTATTCACTTTTATTCATATGAAGAATTATTTCTTACACTTAATATTAAATAGCAGCTCTGTAATTATTTCCACAGATAAATGTTTCAGGAAGAATATGAGGAATGGTGTGTGTGACACGATACATTTCAGTAACTTTTTATTTGCCTTTTAGGGATAAGAAGCATCAGGACATTACAGAGCAGAATGAAATGCAGACACTACCATTTATGGGTCCTGGGTTCAAACCTTCTCTAGGCCAAACATAACTGAAAGTTAACACCTGATGGCAGTCACTGAGAAGTGTGAAATGTATTAATTTTCAGTCAATAAGAAGGTTTCAAGATTAAGAAAAAAGTTTGTAAAATTACAACCAATTGTCAGTCTGAAGTACTGTTAGTTTGGCTACCCTGACATTTTTTTACCCCACAGATCATCTCACTGAAGACAGCTGACCAATAACTGGTATGGCAGTTTGCTTGAATATTATGAAGTTATCCTTTTATATCAAAGAGATAACAAGCTCATTTTCAGGCATTTGAAAGTCTTTTCACCAGTACTAGTTTTAAACATTGTGAGGGAGAGATATCTATTTTCAATATGTCTCACTGAATGAAGAGAATTCACAGTCCATAGCTAGATCCCAGGAACTGTGAGTGCATTACCAAACAAGACATGTTTCTTTAAGAAGAAGTGGAGGAAGATGTTGGAAAATTTTTTCAGCTTTACCACAATAGTGTATGATCCCAATAGTCATGGTTAAAGCTTAGTTTTGGACAGTGCTTAGTACAAGTGCCAGGATTAATTAACTTGTGCCAGCTAATTCTTCCTTGTTTATTTATATGAGTTATTAATATCTGTTAGTAGATATCTTAGTTTTGAAAACAGGATTGTGTGTCACAGCAAAGAACAATAAGAGAAGTAAATTACAGTGTGACCACAGATTTCAGATATTTCTCTCAATGAGAAATATTTACTGGACATTCATGCTTTGAGGAGAAATCTCCATGCATCCCGTAATAAAGTAATGTCAGCATTCCAGCCTAGTAAAGTGATTGGAAAGTTTATTTCCTGTTTTTTGGTGACAAGAGCCCAAACACTCTTCAGGTAACTTCAACAGTAATACAAATAATATTGCTTTTCACCTGGAAATATAAAATGTTGTGGTTTTATAAAACGGTGAAATTCTATATTCTTGTGTTATCTCCAAGAGAACAAAAAAATATTACAGATATTTAAAAGATGAGTAAGGTTTTCACCGGCTTTCACTTGTCTGCAAGATGGATTAACAAATGAATGGACATCCCAGCAAAAAAATGTACTTATATTGTCCAAATAAAATTTTGTTTTCTGGTTTATGTTCAAAAATTAATTTGGATTAATATTGAAGTCACTAGAAATGTGAAACATAGAGAATTCTGTAGGAAGAGACTTACAAAAAACCGACAGGCAAGAGTAAAGTGCACGATACACTATACTTTTAATAGAATTTAAGTGTAAACTGAAGTGTGTCTTAGAAGTGATGTAATTTTTTATATACCAGACACTATTGACAGCTCAGGGTGGCCTGTCATGACATGATGGAAATGTTGTGTGTATAGCCCAGAGTTTTCTGGATAGTAATGTTTTTTAAAAACACTATGTTTCTCTTGAGGGCATCGTTAAAATGAGGTTTCAAAAGCCTTTTAGATGAGTTTCTCAAACCCATGGTTTTACTTCCATGAAGCAATGCTATAAGCAAAATGGTCCAAGACTCTGTAGGAGGAAGAGATAGTGGGTACTGGTGCAGAGCTTGAAATCTTTGAATGATTACTGTTTGGTCTGCTGTATCAAGTATAATTTCACCTGTTTAGTTCTCATTAAATCCATCATTCAGAACTACTCTCTGACAAGATAAATATGTTCATTTTCTGTTCTTTGTATTTTGTCACAAGAAGATATATTTACCAGAAAATGAAATAGCATTTTTAAACCATGTCTCTGTAGATAAAATATTGTAATCTTCATATATCTCTACAAACCTCATCTGAATCAATTTTTAGAAAGGCTGTAGAAGTGTAAAGGTCTTACCCACACCATTTTTTTCCTTTACTGAGCAAATTTTTTTATGAGGAAATAAATATGTTAGAATCAAGTAAATTTTTTGTTTGCACATCTTTTGCTGAGAATAAAATAGCATTAATGAAATCCTGCTAAAGAGCATAGCATGACCATGGTGTGCTGTCAGGTGGATCTTTGAAAGAAAACTAAAGGAGAGGGGATATTTTTCTTTCTTTCTATACTCTGCTATATGATCCAAAAGTGATTTAAATTTAATAGTGATTTAAAAGTCATTTAATCAGATTAAATATTATCATTTTGGCTGACAGTGATCAATATGATGTACACATATTTATTTTAGTAGACAGAATATTAGAAGTTAATAGAACTGCTTTTCAGGTTTCAAAGGGTTTGAGGTAGAATGACTTAAACTCTACTTTCTTATACTATGGTCTCTGTTTCTCCTGAAAATGGCATATTCTTCACAATCTCTATTCTTGGAGGTACTCAAAAGTCATCTGCCCTGGCTGAACCTGCCAGAGCAGGTGGTTTGTACAAGATGACCTTCTGAAGTCCCTTTTAACCTCAACCATCCTATGGTCCTGTAGAAAAGTATTTACACATTGCCTGTATAAGGACACATACACTGTCTAATTCACTTTCATAATTACAGTAACTCCCAATAGAGAAAATGAAAAAGACAGGAGTCTAGGATAGAGGAAATTTATAGAAAATGAGTAGAATGTGTACATTTCTGTTTCCAAAAGCCCTTCACAGGTCTTTTGTGTATGACTTCACCAAAAAGTTTTTTACATCCCTTTGGTTTTTTTCTGAAATGCATGGTCTTCTGTGGTGATGAATAGATGACATAGCACCAGTTACCCTGCAAAATATCTGTGTAAAACTGATAGTGTTTTCTGAAGCACACTATGAAAAGTCCTGAAAGTTCACACTCTATAAGAGGTAGTAACTCTTGAAGAAAGTTGCTGTCATAAAACATTTGATTTACCACGAGAAGCTCAAGAGCTTCAAGAAAAGTGACTACCATGCTAGCTGTCACCAAAATAACATTTTTGAAGCTAAGTGCTTTAACATGTTCCCATATACCCTGCCACAAAGCTGAAAGATTTGTTTGTCTGGTCCTAAGAAAAGGTTTAAGCCTCAGAGTTCTGAATCTTACTATATTTCAGATTGAGTGAAGGTTCAATTTTGATGGTGTAGATACAGAACTTGTTCCAGGTGGACAGATACTAGATCTCTTTATCTACTGAAAAGTATGAAGAATCAGGGCAAATGATTAAAGAAACCCATCAAACATATTTTGCAATTAAATATTACTATGATATTTGCAATTTACATACTTGTAGTCAAAAAGTCAAAAAGTTTGCTTTCATTTTTCATACAAAAAATTGTATTTCTTCTTTCAGATAAATTTACTTTTTTATTCTAAAATAATGTCTTTTTTTTCATATGTAACTTTGTTCTTTCTCTGGATATTCTGTCTCCCTTTTCTCTTTCTCAGACACAACCTTAAAGCAGAGGTCTTCAGCTCCTTTCTTTTGCTTCATTATCAGTAACTTTGGCTGTTTCTATCTCAGGGTGCAAACTGTAGACTGAGCTCTCAACAGCCACATTTATTTTGTTCAGGTCTAAGGGCAGATGGTTTGGGAAAGGGCAGACAGCTGAGGGGAAAAAGGTATGTATTTTTGTTGATTTAAGTCAGGATGCATACAGGAATGTTTAAGCAACCAGGATGTCCCAAAGAGTCAGAGGGTTCCTAGATACATGGAAAGTTTTTAGAAGTCACTTGTTGAAGGCTGATAAAGGAGATGTCAAGCATTATGATGAAAATTCTAATGAAAAAGTTGGTGGGCTTAGTTTCTGAATTAATTCTTTCATTAATTTAATAAACTTTTTCAAAAAATTAATTTCTCCCATTAGTAAAAAACCTGTCCAACCAACCAACCCAATCAAACAAACAAACAAACAAACAGATAAAAACAAGTAAAAAACAAACATATTTTAAACTGTTTAAAATAGTTACTGATTGTATTTTATGTCAGTAAATTATGTGGTTTTCAGCACAAAACTGGATGAAAGCAGCTGGGGTTTAATCTTCTACTTGAATTACACACTGAAATCCACAATTGTAATTTTCAATGCATTGGATTCAGTCAGAAAGACACAGTCATGCAATTTTAATTCAGCCATAGTGGTTGGAGGCTTGTTTCAGTGAGCTCAATATTCTATGCTATGTCCACAAATTATTAAAAAATCCAAATCTTGATGATAAAGTAATTTTTTACTGCATTGCTTTCCCTATTTATACTTTCCCAAACATTTGCTGCTTATGAGTCCTCCAGAAGCATTAATAAAATTTTTACATTCACGCCATCCATTTTTTTCAGGAGAACAGCCATCTCCTTGGTTCTACACAGCTACTGAACACCAATGGTTGCAGACACCCATTACAGACAGACGGACAGACAGACAAATACACTCCCCCATGCACCAATCTCCAGCCTCTGGCTATGCTCAGATCTCCATGAGAGCTTTGCATTTCATGTTCCCTCTGTGGTGTCTTTCATAGCTACCCTATTTTCTCTTCCTTTTGTCTCCAAGCAAAGTCAGGAGTAATGTCCCAGCAAAGGCAAATAGAAGTGGTGGAAAAGCATGAGGGAGGCAATACTCAACACTCAAACTCAGCCACTGTGGTGATATATGCAGCCAAAATTTCTTTGAGAGATTTCTCCACAAATTTCATAGTTCTTATGCTCATGAGTTCAAAACCCCACAAACTTGCACATGAGTCCCAGTCTTGAAACAAATTTTGAAACAAATTTTGAAACAGTGTTTTCTTTCAATTTTACTAGATTTGGGTATTATGTTGAACTTTTATTTCTTTTTGTTTAAGCTACAATTTAATACTAGAACAGTATTCAGTCTAAGAAAGGTAAGAAACTGAAAAGAAGGAAGGAGGGGCTGAAGCAAGCATGAAAATGAGCATTTTCAGAAGGAGAGCGTTGAGTTTATTACAGAGGAGTGCAAGGGGCCAGACTTCAGACTGACTTTTTACTCTTGGAGAAATTCTGACTTCATGGCAACACAGATCTGCTCTGAGATTCCAAAATTTATTCACTTTTCTTGTCCCTTGTGGATTCTTTCCTGGCAAAATGTATTGTAACAGCTTGATATCATTCACACCTCATTAGCAACAGTCTCATGGTCCCTTCTTCTTCTTATTCTCTCTCCATATGCCTGCCCCACCCCCTATCAAATAACAGAAATAGAGGGACAGAACATGTGGCACAATGACTATACAAGAATTAAGTCTCTGGATTTGTGACTCACAGAATGTCAGTATTTCGCCTTCACTAGTGCTTCATTAAACAGGTTTCACTTCTAGAGGACTGTCTCACTTCAGCTATTGTGCCACACATTTTTAACTAAATTAACTCAGACAGCATCCTAGGATATAAGTAATGACAACACAGTAGCTTTGTTTTGCCATATTAAAATTATACTGAAAACCCATACAATAGAAATACAGCCTCACTCTTTGCCACGACTCATCCAGACTGCAAGGAAGAAGGGTGAGGTGTTGCGGTGTGATGCCATGATTTGCCCAGATACCTCAGGTTTCTCCCTGGAGATTTCTTCCCCAGGTGTGTCAGCCACCTCTCCTTTATGCACCCTAACCCCTGCTGAGCACTGTCTGTCCATCCTGGCAATCCTGAAGGGTGTCGAGTGATTGGCAGAATTCAGAAGATGCCCTCCTCCCCTGGAGGACACTGGGCCATCCAGGTGTCATTTGAGAATTCCCTTGAGAATTTGAGAATTCCCTTGAGAATTCCCCCCCCACCCCGTACCTGGTTGGTGGGATCCCTACCCCTTCCCTCCCCCTCTCCCCAGGGTTAAAAGGAACAGCAACCACGCAGTTCTCAGTTCTGTTAGAGCTCTCACAGGATTCAGAGGCCTGTGGGCCAGGAATAAAGCTCCAGATCAAAACTCTCCATCAGAATCAACTCCTTTTCCTTCATCTCACCTTATAGCTTCTCCACCAAGGTAAACCTGAGCTCCTGCATGTCTAGACTTGTCTCTAGCGCCCATCTGCAGCATCCAGCTAGCCAAAGGTGTCTCTGAGGTGAAATCACCTCAATTGCCGTCTTTTGGTCAAGTAGTAGGGGCCAGACAAGCCCAGGCATGTCCCCTTCTGGCTATATTGGTAATTATTCCAATAGTGAGGCTTCGGAACACTTGCAGTACATTGATGACATCGTTGCATGCAGGAACACGACAGAGAAGAGTTTTGAGAAAGGGGAGAAGATAATCCAAATCCTCCTAAAGGCTAGCTTTGTCATTAAAGTAAGTCTAAGAGACCTGCCCAGGAAACCTAGGTTTTAAGAGTAAAATGGCAGGATGGATATTGTCAGACTCTAGTGGATGTGGTCAACAAAACAGCAGCCTTGTCTCCCCCAGCCATCAAGAAGGAAACTCGGGGGGGAGTTTGAGGAGGCCCCACCATTTAATCAGCTGACAGGAAGAGAAAAGTGATTGTCTCTCAGTATATACCACATTGAAAGCAATGGGCAGAGGGACGTTCAAATATTAGATTTAATTTAGCTAAGGCCACCTGGTTAGTTAACACTATAGGATCTACCCATCAAGCTGGCCCCTAATCAAACGTCCATGTACTGTAGAAGGGGATAAAGTCCCTGTGGTGCATATGAATCATGTTTTAGGGAAGACAGTTGGATTAGTCCTGCCACAAGCAAAGGCAAACCCATCTGTGGGATCGATCCTCTTTGCTCAACGACCTGGGTGCACTTGATGGGTAATGCAGAGGGATGGGCAAACAAAGCACCTACCGCAAAGGGACTGGATTTTTGTGCGAGATCAGTCTGCAATGTTGATTTGTGTGTTATTTGTTATTGAATGACACTGCCACTGCATGCCATAACTTCTGTGGACAATGAGGATGGACTGCTCCAGGTATACCTGGCAGGAGAGCTGCCTGATGCAGCTCTCAACCACCCAACAGCAAACAAGCCCTGGAAGACATCTAGGATGGATAGAACCCACAGTCATGGATTTCATGATTTCAAGGAACCTCTTGAAGGGTTTGTCATCAAACATGGAAATTATATCTGTTCTTGTCTATATCTATAAATTTATATATATCTATATCCATGTATGTATTTGTATCTATATCCATATCTGTATCAATACATCTGTATATATGTCTATTTCTATATATGTGTACATTTGGAAGGTGTAGAGGTACCACCCACCTGGGCATAAGGTAGATGATTTAGAATAAGGGATGAATTATGTCCTGTTTCTGGCCAATACATAGCTAATTTTTTCCAGTAACCCAGGCAGGGGCTGTGGTCAGGAACCTGATATTATTTAATACCACCTCACCTCACTGAAAGGAGTCGTGAAAAGGAGGTCTTTATTTTCTGAGGAGAAGGGGTTCCTTTGGATTGAAAAAATGTGGTGGGGGGAAAGAAAATCAGTATTTGTTTCTCATGGCTATTCTGAGTCAGCTGTTTCTTTGTCTTATCCCTTTGGTTACTAATATTGTTGCTATATTGTTTGTCCTCTTAGCTAATTGCTGTTTTCATGAAATTGTTCTTATCTCAACCTGTGATCTTGTCCTTCCAGTTGGAGTGTGAGGAGGGCATGAGTGGCGTTGAGGTTTTAGTGGGACTTCTAAATTGGATAAGAACCATGATAATACTACAGCAAATTCTATGTGCTAAGGTACCCTTTACAATAGAATTCAAAAGTTCTGTGGGAACATCGGAAAAATATTTGCTACATAAACTACTCATCCATACACTTTATTTAACAGCAGTCATACTTAGAATTTCTTTTATACCACAAAATCACTGCAACAACTTATTTTGTCTTCTTGCCTAGTTAAATGGCATGAAATTTTATTTCTTTTCATAGAACAATTATCTTAAGCATAAAAAATATTTTGTTTTTCCACACCTTTTCACCTTTCTGCTCAGACTACATGAAGTATGACTCTGCCACACCCTGCACATAAACTGGGGTCAACTTAGCTGATGCTAATTTCAAGAACAGCAGGCGCTGCAGAGGCACTTAACAGAAATTGGCAGACTGCAGCTAATTTTGCAGTGTGAAGCACCTTAAGTAGTTTAATATTTTCTTATGTGGGTAGCTGTATGCATGGAAGAATGGGAGTATGTGAAGAGATTTCAATCAAACTGAAGCAGTCTACTTCTTCAGAAAATAAACCCAAAAAGTTCTTGGTTTATGAATGTCTTGCTGCCCTTTGGAGTGCCATTTTGTGTATCTGGCATAAAAAATTTTTTTTTTGTCATTCATGAATGAAGACACTATCTTAAATATTAGTATTTCAGGAAATAAGTGGACTAAATACTACTTCTTGTAAAATTTCTTTCTTTTCAGCATTTGTATTAGGGAGTAAGTTCAGCAACATTTTTTTCCGATTTTAGGTGTCCAGAAGAAGAACAAAACTTCCACCTGGCCCACAAGTTTCCAATTTGGTGGAAGCTTCCTCTGCCAGTTCAGATTTTCTATGAAAAGAACTGAAATTAACACTTGCAGTCAAATGTTATATTAACTTTGTTTAGAGTATCATTGTTCTGCAGATAGTGTCATTCTCTGCAGATAGTGTAAACTTCACATTGTTTGTTCTGAACAAACAGTCTTATCAACTGATTCCATCAAAATGGGGTTCTGCCGTTTGTTTTCTATCATATTTGTGATTGCATGGGTCACATACTAATACTGCAGAAATCACAGTCAACAAATTTAGCATAACAAAAGTAAGAATGCAGTGTGAATGCTGTCTATATGACTTGTCCTTTTCTCAGCCTTACTTTTCCCTTGCAATTCCCACAAAATTCTGGATAAACATTTATCTTGTGATTTGTTTCCAATTAATTTTCTCCCTTCTTTTCTTTCTTATGCCAGACAATCTAAATGTGTTCCTGCTTTCCAAATACAAGAGGCCTCTTTATCCCTCTTCCTTGTGACTTGATCCTGCCTCAAAGAGCAGAAGAAAGGTAAAGAAGCAACATAGGGAACTAAAAATATGCTGAGAATCAAGTCGCATGAATCATTACAGGCATAAGGAAATCATAAAAACATGGGTGGCAAACACATCATTTTCATTTAGCATATTTGTAGTTTCAGAGGAAATCTCTTGTCTGGTAGTTTCTCCTTTGAGAATATATCTCCGACATCTTGGTGATCAATGAGTAGACATCAAGAAGTTAAAAAAATTCCTTGGGAAATAAGCATGGGCCATACTTCATCATATTGCAGTAATCAAAACTTTTGAGGACAATATGTGAGTTCAAGGATTCCTTCTGTTTATAGCAAGTCACTATATGAAATGTAGGAAAGATATTTAGACAGGAAACTGAAATTCTTACTTAAAATGATGCAAATGATGGCTCTCTTTTTGTTTTATTCTGAACCCCAGGGATTTGGAACGAGTTGATGTGTTTTCTGGCTTGGGAGTCTTTTTGTGCAGAATCGTTTCCACAAAATAATGCTTCCACTTGACATTACAGTTGTATTTGGAACCTGGAGCTTCTCTTTTAAGAGCATTTTGAAAAAAAGGGTCTTATATCAAAGGCAAACGATCTAATAATTGGGCTGTTATGTAAAAGTGACAGTAATTAGAGCCTAATTGAAAGAATAAAAAATTATTATTATTATTATTATTATTATTATTATTATTATTATTATTATTATTATTATTATTATTATTATTATTATTATTATTATTATTATTATTATTATTATTATTATTATTAATATTACTACTACTATTATTATTACTATTATTATTACTACTGATGACTGTTTAAACAATCTTCTCATTCTGTTGTCATACACTGTAAGGGATGTCTTCTTGTTAAATAATAAAATTTTGTAATGGTCTATGTTCACCAAATTGTAAAACATGGACTACAAAATATATTGCAAACTGTATCCTACAGAATACGGACTAAGATTTAAAATTAGTAAGCCTTGAATACTGTCTTGGCAGCACACATATTCATCAGTTTGCATGCAAGCCAGTCCTAACTGAAGAAATACTTTGATTATGGGATCCTAAATTTGAAATATAAAAAATTAAGGTCAAAGGACTCAAATTTTCAAAAGATTGTTTTATGACTGCTCTCAGAATGTGTACAAAGTCCTTTACCTTCTCATAAACATGTTCCCAGGAGAGGCAATTTAAAACAGTAAAGTTGTTAACACACAGTTAAAAAGTAACACATAATTCAGGGCTAGTCAAGAGGTGGCATAACTCCTTTACCTTTGAGTGGAACTAAAGGTAATAAAAACATACATAGCCCCTGTCAGAAATGTTCAGACTAACCAGAGATAAAGCATGTAGAGTAACCAAAGCAGTCCTTGCTAAAAAAAAAAAAAAAAAAAAAAAAATTAATGGAAGTTTCTCTTCAGAAATATATCCTGATTTGTATTTCTGCAACTGCTGCACTTTCACCATCTTAAATGACAAATGTGTTATTTGGTCTCAATGATACATCCAACACCACCGTTTTACATATTTTAGAACAACTGAGCGTGGCTTCATGGCCATATTCAAATGATACAAAAGAGAGTTAGCTCCCCTGTTATCAGATCAACAAAATCTTTTAATTATCAGTTTAAAAGATTTTGGCATTGGGACAATAGCAAGCCAGATAGAATAGCTTAATCTGAATTCAGAGGGTTTATATCATCCTTCTCTTCATGTTATATTTCTTTGAAAAACAGGTATGGATTCACATCTCTGCTGCTTCTACTCATAGCAGAAGCAATGATGTAGTGTTTGTAAGAACATCACTCTGTTGCTATGGAAACCATCGTGAAACCAGAACTCAAGAATGATAGTGTCAGAGAAAAATCTCTTGCACATATATATTTGTTATCTGAAGAAGTTATTGGCTGGAATATTAGAAGAATTAGATTAATGTTTCTTAAGGATGATTTTTCTAATAATAACAATAAAGTTAAGCATCAGGCATCCAAGTTTACAGTTTCTCTCTGCTGAAACTATTTCTAATTTTGTAACTAACACTGTCACACCCTAAAAAGTAACAGTATTATTCCTCTTTGCAATTTAATGTATAATTAGGGAAGATCAGGCATTTTTAAAATGTATGAAAAGTAGTATGCTATTTACACAGACCTTTTTGCAAATGCACATCTTACTAACTATTGATAGAGAAACAGGACCAACTTCTTAGTTATTTCCTTATTTTGACTGTTGTAATTTTACTTTTTCTAGGCCTCCAAATATTCATCCACAGTACTTATCAAATTGATTGATACACACGTGGGAGGAATGTATTATTCTTTCCTACCTGCTAAACTGGAATTGATTTTTTGTTCTTTATCATTATAGAAAATGATTGTGTTTTTTTACATATGAGATCACTGCCCTATTTTTTGCATGATGTAGCTTTTAGTACAGGGGTGCTGTTGTCAATTTATTTGTGCTATTATTTAATTTGATAGAAGACAATTGGCTTAAATCCAAGAAAGCAGCCTAATCTGAAAACTAAAAGTTGCTGACCTGAACAATAAATGTAGTGCTGTTTTTAATACCTGACAAAACATTTTTGCAAAGACAAATTTAAACACAGTATCTTCAGCAAAAAGGATAGATGCTTCTCTTTCAGATAACATGGTTAATATATAAAGAGAAAAGGAGCTGCAGTGTCACATCTAAGCTGTAGATGTTACTGAGAAAAATACAAATTCTTGAATTGTTTTTGTTTTATAAAAATCATGACAATCTGGAGTGTTGGCAAGGAAATATGAGGTAACAAGGATGCAGTGAATATGCTTTTCATCACCTGAAAATCTTTAATTGTAATTGCAGTATATAATGGTGTAATTAGTTGCCTAAGTGACAGGATAGGCTTGAATCTTTCCAACAATTTTGTAAAACGACCATTTAGCTCACAGAAATCTTTCTTTAGACTACATGAATGACAGTAAAAGATTGATGGATGTTTTTTTAATCCTGAAGTGTCTAAAGTAAAGGAGGTACTTTATGCAGTATCTCTAGAAAAGCCCTGTGAAGAAACAGTGAATTATATAAAGGTACTTGCTTACCAAAATACTTCAAAAATGTTGTGAGAAACATTAATTTGAATCAAGAAAAGCGGCATAAAAATGGGGGTATGTGAGTGCATTTGCAGAAAGCAGCAGTGAGGAGGTGGTTGGAAACTGGTCTCTGATACTTAGGAGTGGTCAAGACTGAATAGTCTTGATTGTCATGAATATGTGTCCAGAAATACCATCCATGCTGAAGATATTGAAGGGGTGTATGTTTTTATAATTTATTTATAGATCAAATAAATTCTAGTGATTCATTTAGAAATATACTATTGTAGTGACCATGGTAGTTTCAGCCATTTTTCTATCCTCTGAATTTGAATTTTAGGATTCAGTCAAGGCACATATTGGGGTGTCTCAAAAATGAAAAAAAGGATTTATCCTATATCATATAGTTCTGTTTACTGAAGGATAAGTAATCCAAGTTTATTTGGACATTCATCAGAACTTCTACCTTCTCATTCTCTGTAAATCCATTGTACTTTTTCAGATGGCTTTCAGGAAGAACTGAAGAGAAGAATGGGGGGAAAAACTATGGCTGAAATTGTTGCAAAACAAGCAAGATCTGTGTGTAATTTATTGTTGCTGCTGCCTATTTAGGAAACTCTGTGAGAAATCATCTTTGAAAATTTAAGAAGCATATGTCAATGGGTATCACACACATGCATAAAATAATGGGCTTCGCAGCAGATAGCATGAAGGCATGTCAATATGTGAAGGGTATTAATATTTAGTCTTAAAAAAATAGCAAATGAACATCTGCATACAGTTAAAAACTTGAGGAAAGGGAGTCAAGCTTCTGTATTTATTGAACACTGTTTAACATAAAAAAGCTATGCATTTTGTAGCTGTAGAAAAATGTTGAAGTAGAACATTTCCTTAATCCTAATTTACGGCAATTATAAATCAGAGTCAGAATTTTAATTTCTTAATTAGAATTTGGCTAGTGGCTTTATTGCTGTGTTGTAACACTTTCTACTCAGTACTAAATGCCTCTGAGATAATTTTCACTTCATATTATAGGTTATAGCAGAGGTAAAAACAAACAAACAAATAAACAAACCCTAAAACATTATGCTCACAAACAAAGTGTGCAATTTCCAAGTTATGCTAAATTCAGAATGTAGCTTTTTCCTCTGGCCTTCTGTCTTTGTAGAAGCAGAAAACTGGTATCTGTCTCAACATATTTTGGTAAGCATTCATTGAAACAACAGCTCTGGAAGCAAAGCCTCTCTTCAAGAATTAATAGCTCAAAAGTCTAAGCAAACCATTTTCATTTATTTCATAATTTCATATTTCACACATGCACATGACTTCAAATTTCTATATTTTCTACTACCTCCAAATCAGATTAGAAGATAAGAAATAAGTATTTCTAATATTACTATTTTTAAAAAATAGATATGTTAAGCAAATGCATTTTACTTTTCTCTTTAATAGGCAACCTATGTCTGATTATCATTTTTCCATATTCAAAAACTGAATTATCTTCTTGTATATGCTGCTAGAAGTGTTAACCTCCAGAAGGTTGTGTCAAAAGTCATTAACAGATATATTTGTATGTCATGAAAATTTATTTTAAAAGGTTTCCTTTCATAAGTTTTTTCCCCTATTGATAATACAGACTCAGTTTTAAATATTTATTTTAGGCTGCTGTTTTGGTCATTGAATACAATTAAGGATAATTGCACCTTTTTTCTCTCTTTGAGGGAAGATTTACTGTAATATTTTGAAACCTTTCATCTCAGTAGTTACCTGCTAATTATTTCATTGTTTTAAAATAGTATATAAGAAAGGACAAATCTCTCTTAGATATTCCATTTCAATACTCATTCCTAAAAACATCAAAGGGACAAAAAATTTTAAAGGCTTTAAGGAAGATTAAGCAAATTTTATGTCAAAGATTTTTTGATGCGAAAAGAACATACCCTCAGATGACTACTATTGTAATTAAATATAAAGGCTGAATGTAAGCCTCAATTTCCAATAAATAGAGGAAAACAATTATTTTGTATAACTACTTCAGAATCTGGTATTTGCATATTTTTTTAAAAAAACTTATAGCATGGGTAGTATGGGGATATTCCACTCCATCGTTCAAAAATCCAGGCCCTTAACTTGCACAAAACATAGCCGTTTTGCCAGTTGATTAATCTCTTTCATTAAAAAAAAAAAAAACAAACAAAAAATCAGACTGTCACTTTGCAAATAAAAAACCAAAATTCATACTTACCTAGTTTCTCTCCATGAACAATTCTTCATTTTCTTCTCATCAAAGAGTATTTCTTTGTCATAAGACAAACTGATGCAAGTTTATCATTGGTGTCAGCTAAAATTCTCTTGAAAAATGTATCATAAACTCAATTTCAGGGAATTCCATAAACAAAGGGGAATTATTATAGCTAGTTTTGCACAAAACTGGGAGATGCAAAATTGCTTTTCTGAAATATGCTCCAGAAAAATCTAATCTCAATAAGTTACCAGTATTTATGAAGTGCAACTGCAGGTGTTTTGCACTACTTGTGCATTACATAATTACTTAAGAAAAAGTGGTCCCCTGACCAGTAACTGACAAAGGTCACATTGGGAATAAGAAAATGGGAGGCTAAACTGAAAGGATGAACTAATAATTGTAACAACACTTCCTTGTATCATTTAAAAAAAAGAAATTAAAAACCCTTTTTACCTCATTTGGGAATCTCTCAATGGCCTCTTTAAAAACAAGTCAGAAGTTGTTCAGAAATTAAATGAAGATAAACTATGAATGTGAATAAAACTTTGGAGAAAAAAAACATATTATTATTTTTACAACAGCCCGATATATTAATATTGATTAAACAGGACTGGCCCTGGGTGTAGCTATGCTGGCTATTTCAAATCAACTCTCTTTCTTTTGTATACCTTAACACATCTTCTAGGAGGTGCTGTTCCATGATAATCCCAGACAGAGAAGTGGTGCTGACAGGTCAGCAGTTCCCAGGGTCCTCCTTTCTTATATTTTAAAAACAGACAATATGTTTTCCATTTTACAGTCACTTTGGATTTCACTTGACTTTTCAAATGTCACAGAAAGTGGTTTGGCAACTGCTTCAGTCGTTTCCCTCTGGAGTACATACCAGGAGAGGTGTGATGAGAGATGGGGGTTTGCAAAGGCAGTGCCAAGAGCTCACCTGGAACACTGCTTGTGCCCACTTACAAACAAAAACAAATCCAAGCTCTAACCAAGACAAGCAAACAAGACCAGGCTGCATGGTGCTTTGAGCAACCTGGTAGAGAATGAACTCAAACCATTCCATGCTTCTAGGGCTATGTGATGCACCTTGTCGTGTCCCATAAACTCACATACATTCAAACTCCTCATATTGCCATGAACCTGATCTTCCCCCAGTTCCTGCCTTGATGTAAATCTATTCAAGAGATTAAAAAAAAAAAAATTGATAGTGAAGACTAAGGCAAAAACGTTGTTGAGTAGTTCAGCCTTCTCCCTGTTTGTTATCCGAGCTGATATACCTGTAGGAGTGCTTCTTGTTATTCCTCACATCCCTTGACAGGTTCAGCTCTAGATATGCCTTTGTCTTTCTGACCCCATCCCTACATAACCGGGTAATTTCCTGATGCTCTCCCCAGGATACTTGTCCCTCCTTTCACATAGTCTTTGCCTTTCCTTCTTTCTTTTTAGTTTGATTAGCAGGTCTCAACTCAGCTATGCCAGTCTATCTCATTCCTTTCCTGATTTCTTACACATACAGATTGACAGCTCTTGAGCTCTATAGAGAATACTGTAAAGACCTGCCAGCTCTGTTCTTGCTCCCTTGCTCCTGAGGAGAGTTTCCAAGAGGGTTCTCTGGACTAACTCTTGAGCAGCTTGGAGTTTGCTTTCCTATAATTCAGGGCCTCCTCTTTACCTGTTGCCTGGCCCATTTCCCATAGGACTGCAAGCCATTTATTCCCTGTGATAGGGCTGTCTACATATTGGCTCAAGATGTTTTACTCCATAATTGCAAGAGTCTCCTGGACCACCTGCAGATCTCTGTAGTACATTTCCAGCAGGTGTTGCGGTGGTTAAAGTCCCAGCAGGAGAGGAGCCTTAGAGAGTGACGTTCCCTGTAGCTGGAGCAGGAAGATTTCCTCAATAGACCAGCCTTGATCAGGCGACCCTCACTAAACACCAGCTGCAAAGCTCCCTTTGCTGCCTCCACCTGATTTGTAACCATAAACCTCTTATGAGCATCCTGTGTTAGGTCATTTTCATATTGGTTTGACAAAAAAACCCAAAAACAAACAAAAAAACCCCCAAAACCAAACAAACAAAGAAAAAGAAAAATAATTTAGAAAATGTCATATCAAAGTAATTTTGACAAATTCTACCTGAAAATAGAAATTGAATATTTCCTATAATAGAAACATCTTTGATAGAACAGGTGAGGTTGGCAGTCATGTCTGGAGGTTGTCTAGCTTCAATCATGCTGAAGCAGAACCAGATACAGCAGGTGTCCCATAGCTGTGCCTACAAAACTTTGATTTTTATGTCTGCACGTAAAAAGTTTCAACAATCTTTCTGAGTACCTTTTTCATTGTCAAAGGGTCAGTAGCTCCTAAAAAATAAGAATGGAAAATCCCTTACAGGTGAAAAAAAAAACCCCAAAGCGCCTCTAATTCTTTTGACAAATTATTATTATTATTGTCAGTAATTATTCCTCTGTCCTTGAACCAAAGCCAAAGTCCTCTTCTTCCATAATTGCGTTTCTCATATACTTGGCCTATATCTGAATCATCAAGTGTTCTGGGCAGAAATAGGGTAGGCAAAGGAACCACAAGAAGTGTACATTAGCTTATTTTTCTTTTGCATATTAATGAAGGGAGCAAAAAAATTCTCTACAAATATGTTTGTTCCAACTTCCTTATTTCTTTCAGTGGTCTTCAGAGGACCATGCTGTGTTTCTTAGACAAGAAATTCAAGACATTTCAACTAGCCTTTTCAATGTCCTCTTCACATTTCTAAACATGGACCAGCTGGCTCCCATCAATATGTTACTTTTTTCTTATGTCATATCTTCCAGGTCCATGAAGGTATGTTAGATATCCCAAGATGTCCAAAGTTGCTCTAAATATTTATGATTGAGCAAATGAATTCAAATCCACTCCATAATATAATTAATTTATGATTCAAGCAGAACTCTAAGCCAGATGTAGAGAGATATGGATGCTAATGGCTTTTGAAAGATCAAAGCAGGAGCTTTGTAGATTTCTGTAGCATTATGCCTCCCTGGCGTGGTAGTGCAAGCTATTCTCTGGGTGGCCTTGAAGAGTATGAGACGAGAAAACAAACCGCAGGTCCCTTGCTACAGAAAGTTAATGTTCGAAAATATAGTTTTCTGTTTTCATTTCAAACCTTGGTGTTATGTCTGGGAACTTCGAATACTGTTTTTATGCAACAAGAAAAAATTGTATCTAAATAAGACATGAAGCTCTCTTTTGGTGTAAAAAGGAATAAGTACATGTATGGTCATCAGCTGATTACGTACATGGCTGGTCAGCTAAGGTAATGATTAGAAGATATTTGGGAAGATTACCTAACTACGGAAAAGATATAGTAAATATCTGGACAAAACAATCTGGAATTCAGTGTTTGAATGTGTCTATTTAGGATTTACTTTAGGATTACTGAACTGATACCTGTATTTTTTTTCCTGCCCTAGAAATCTTGTGATTAAAATGGTGAAAATCATTATCATCCTGATTACATAATCAGTGACAACTGTTTGTGTGAGATATGACCTTTCCTCATAATTCATGCAGGAAGGAAAGTTTGGTAATTCACCTTTAAATTCTGGGTTTCGGTAGGCTTCTGAAGACTGGAATTAAAATATGGGTTATTTAATCCGATCTGTCCCTTGGTGCAAAAAAACCTTCTAAGTAACTTGTTTGTTATCAGCAGGATAATTCTGTATTTCCTCAAGATTCATGTAACAGCACTGTCAAAACCCAAACAAAATTGTGTCACTACTCCTGGTCTTACAATATCAATATTGAGGGCAGATTTGAAAACAAGTCACTTTTATAAAAAATAAATAGCAAATTGTGTGCAAGTCTTTATTTTCCTAATGCAAAAGTAAATCATAAAATCAGAACACTTATCGAATGACTATCCAACTAAAATAAATTAAATATTATGAGGAACTAATCCTGCACATCTGTCTTTGTTACATTTTATAATCACAGTTGAGATTTCATATTGCCATAGAATATTCATGCATTTCCAAACTTACAGTGATGTAGGATCCTTATTACTAATGATTATTCATTTTCTTTCATGTAAAAATTACAAAAGGATAAATGTGTTATGATAAAAATTATATCTGAAATTCTTTTGTATCTGACTGAAAGAAGGATTGATATCTACATCTAGATGCTATGCTGCTGCTAAATTTATTGAAAATAAAAACCTATGATTAGAGAGTGGTAATTTTTTAGTCATTGAGAGGATGACCTTAAGCAGCCACGTAAAAGATGCTATCTATGTTTACTGTGGTTTTTCTTATTGCACTAGCTAATGGTGTAAATTATCTAAACAGGGGGAAAGAGCAGCACATACCATTTATTTTATGAAGTCTTGATTAAGGAATACGCAATTTTTCAGAAAACAAAACCTTATTTAAGAAATTGGCTCAAGTACTTTCTAAGACCCCAATCTCAGCTGAGTGACTTTTAAGTCCATATTTTTCTTTGGATTATACACTTTCAGCTACCCCAGAAAGCTCCTGAGTTACACAAGGGGCTACCACACACACCCTGCTGATAATTTTCTGTTAAATTCTTCCAGATGCCCTGGTAATATGGTTCATATACCTCCCTCCAAAAGAACGCAAACACTATAAATTTAATTCTGCATGTATTTTTGTTGAAAAATAACTTGGGGTAATCTTCCCACTTCTTTCTTTTGTCATTGGTACCAACAAGAATGCAGTTGTATATCTGCTCTGTGGACTCAAAGTCAGAAGTATTACTCTGTTCTTGTCCTTTCTTTTAAACTCTTCTACCACTTTAAATGTTGTTTTTGCTTTTCATTTTTTGTTGTTTGTTCATTTGTTAATTATTCTTTATTTCCTCTTTGTTACACTTTCTTCCAGTCAAGGTTCTTCAGCCCAAAAGACTGACCTGTTCCATTCCCTCTCTCCTTTCAGATAGAGGAGTGAAACTGGTCGAGTGGAAGAGCACATTGGGTTTATTTTCTGTTTTCACCTTGGTCATATTCCTTGCTAAACCATTCCAATTTTCTAAATCAATGCCAGACATGCCTTTCCATCTTGTGTTCTTTCTCATTTTTCCTCCATTTTTTCTTCACAAAATGTCTGCTTAACTTATTTCAAGAAAACAAATGAAAACGTACGGAACTATATTGTCCTTTCCTCAGTGTGATTTATTTTTCCATTAATCCCTTCCCCTTCTCCTTCCCCTTCCCCTTCTCCTTCTTTCTCCTTCTCCTTCTCCTTTCTCCCCTTCTAATTTTTCTCCATTTCTTTTTGCTGTTTTCTTGCACATAGCTAGCAGCTTCAGACTATAAAATGTCTTTGCTTTAACCCCATTTAATTTTCCACCTACTACCTCTCTGTTTCTTTTTGTTATCCTTGGTCTCTGATAACATGTGAATCCCTCAAAGGATCTCTCATAGTGTCTTTAAACAGTTCTATATCCAAATCTGAGAGACAGGATGAAACTCTTGTCTTTGTCTAATACCATCAGAATAGTCAGGCAAATCCTTTTTTCCTTTTCTTCCATGACTATTTTCTCAATGAATTCTTGGTTGGTTGATTTTTTTTTTTTATTTCTTTTCCTCTGAGAATTTTTCTTGGTCTTTCTATTCACAATAGTCCCAAAATGCTTTCCAAGCCTGGTTAAGCTCTTTTTTCTCCAACTGAATTCTAATCTAGATAATCTTACCTAAAATTCTACTACTCTTTTAGACAACAAGCATAACTTTACTTCTATATTTCAGACCACTCTAATCAGTCCCAAAATTAAATCTTCTAGCCCATAGAAAATATTTGTCACATCATGTTAACAGAATGCAACATTCAACCATCTAATGTATGGTTAACAGACACATCTTGATTTCTTGCTGTATTTGAGCCCTGCAGTTGCCTCATTTTCTCAGGCATTGTGCATGCCAGTACTATACCTATTGATCCTTCCTTGCTTTACATATTCAAATCCTGTCTGGATTTTAACCGATAAATCCCCTTCCTATTTATACACAAGTACTTTGATCCAGGTTCTCATAATCTCATCTTCTGGATTACCCTTTATCTTGAATGTTTCCAGTCTCCTCCTTGTTTGTATTGTATCAAAAATTAACCATTTGCCTTCATTTTCAAAATTCCTAACTTTTAATTACCTCTGTGTACTATCAAGATTTTTTCTGCCTCTCAGTAGCTCATAATATTAGTTCTTCATCACATTAATAAATTTTCAAATAAACATCAATGCGTTGTCATTCACCTGGGGGAATTATTTTGTAAATATCTTCAAAGATAATCCTTTGTTTAATTTTAATTTCATCATTAAAATTCTACTTTTGTAAATAAAAATTAGAGAAGTAGACTAGAATTACTCATAAAAATGCTTATGTTCTTGGAGGTCTGTACTACCATCTGTCGTGGTGACCACTGTTGCCTTATTGCTTCCTTGAGTTTTCCAGAATATATTTATCCATATGTTGCTCTAAAATGCACTTTCCACCTTCTGGTTCTGTGCTTGCAGAAGCCCTACTATCATGGCACTTTGAGACAATGCTTGCTTTATGATGATTAATAAATATTTGGTAAGCATTCACTGACAAGTAATAAGAAAACATAGAAAATTAGCATAGTTAATTCTCATTTACTTATATACAAGGAGCATAACAGGACCCTGCACTGATTCCAAGAAGTATCTAATGATGTGCAGGAATAGTAAGTGTAGATAAGCTGAATAATTTATTTTTATTTCATCTAAAATTATTTGGATTTTAGATTTGAAATTTCACAGATTATGAGAACTTTCTCTTATACTTCTCTTTTTTAATTTTTGTAGGAACAAAACTTCTTAGTGTTATGATAAAGTTATTATAGTGTTATATAAAGTTATCTGATTTTACCAGGGCCTTCTAAGGGGGTTTTAAAAATATTTTAATAATTCATAAGAAATAGTCACTTATTACCTGATAATATTTATTCAGTTAAAACTTTTACATGCTGTTTTGATATTTGCCTACTCACATATATTTTTCCTCCCTATTAAGAAGTGTCTAATTTAAGGAACCCAGGATCAGAGATACAATATCTTATGGGTTTTAAGACAGAATATACTGTTATATTGTGGATTTAACTCTGTGCTACTATACGTTTACAATGAGAATAAAACTTTCATTGCTGAAAATTGAAGTCCAAACCTTTTTTTGGGATCATGTTTTTTTGGTTTTATTTTTTTGGGTTCATGTTTTTTGTTTTTATTTTTTTAATTCTTAAATTTGAGCAAATAATATGAAACCTGTATGTCCTATTGAAACAATTTCCTCCTTTTTATGGAAATAAGTATTCCACTTTGCTATACTTATGATGTGTTGTTCAGAGATCTTTTTTATTAAAAAACCTGTCCCCCTATGAACCAGTGTAACTTACCACGCAAGAAAAAAAACACACAAAATATCTTTTCTTCTTTAAATTATAATGTATTGTAATGAAAACATGCAAATTTTCACAATGAGCAAAATCACTTGTGTACCTTGTAATAGTGTTAACTTGTCGAATTTGAAATTAAGAGGCTGATTTACTCTGATTCATGTATATATCTTTAAACCCACAACAATAGAAGAATCTGCTGTTAGATGTAGTGAAACATAAACCAAATTTTATGTAGTGTGTAGGGTGCAGATATGGAATTTTTATGACAGATCCTAGAATATTATATTTTTCAATAGATTCTCTTTCTTATTTTCAAGCTTTCATCAAAGAGAAACTACTTACTCCCATAACAACTATAAAATTCACTCTGAGGGTGTTGTACTTCCATTGTCTGTCTTGTTCAGCTGAGACTCTTTGACTCCTTGACCATACATAGGGCACCTATCTATAGCCTGATTTTAAAAACTCATTTCTCATGAAATTTTTATGCTTTTCTACCCTGCTTTTAATTCTATATTAAAAAATATTTTCAATATTCAATTTCTTTGGTGTAAAGATAGTGTATTTTAAATAAATAAAACTCCTCTATTTTATCTTCCTTCAAAGCAGGGCAAGTAATACAATATTTTTTCTTTACAAATATCTGCAGTTCACAAGCTTATGCAGAACTGTATATATAATACAACATGGAGCTCCACACAGATGCTGTTAGCACTATGCTCTAACTGCTGAAATATGCCTAAAAATACTACTGTCTAGTAGACTTCAAAACTAAACATTACGAGTTCTTCTAGGGCCACAGTACATTAAATACACTGCTGCTCTAGTACATATTCCAATAAATATTCTTCAAAAGCCAGAATAATGTATAAAGTACATACATGATTACATAAAAAACAAAACAAAATTTTCTCTTAAAATCCTCATATTTTGTGTCACATATAACTGTAATTTCAGAAAGAGATTAATTAGATATATAAAACATATTGGACTTGCTTTTCATTCTGTAGGTAGCATTTAATCCAGATGTAATCAACTACCAGATCTACCACTTTCTCAGAGTTATTGTTTTACGGGAAAATATAATGGCTATTCTAGTACAAAACCTTCCTCTGTCCATCAAGTGACATTTTTAAATTAGTAACTTAACAGAAATACAAGTCTAGAAGCCACTCTTTCTCCTAATAGATGTCTCATTATTTAAGGCAGAAATTTTATGCAGTGAAGTTAGAAATATTTTTCTTTTTTTTAATACATCTTATTCAGTATATATTTTATATATTGATGGTTTTTTCAGTATTAGCGCTTCAGTTGTCTTTCTATAATAAAAATATTTTCAAAGTGGTACATTAGTCATAGGTTATCTTATCTTGGATTCATAATTCTGCAGTGAAGTCCAAAAGCCAACTACCTTCAGTATAGCCAAAGGACCAAAATGGACAAAAGTCTTTAACTCCCTCTTCTGACCAGATCTGACTTACATCAAAAATTCTGGGCAAATTATATTTCAAATATTTGCAAAATATTATTGATTTTGATGTTAAGTTGTTTATTTTAAATTTCTTTCACTGTTTGTAATCTTAACAAATATGAAAGGTAAAAAAGTAATATTTTAACTCTGGAAGAATTTTAATCTAGTGAGCACATCAACAGTCTATCTGAAGTATTCCTTTTCAAAGACATAGAGAAAGATGTGCTTTTCAGAGGACCACTGATCATAATGTTCAGAGCTTTTATAATAATAATGCCAACAACATACAGAAGTGAACTGGGAATGGGAAAATAGATGCTTTGTTGTGTATTTGTAGCATTCTACCCAATTCATAGACCAAAAGGCATGAATTGCAACAACTTATTCTTTAAAATAATGTTATAATCTGCATCATCATCTTGGTCAAGTACTTTAAGAAAAATAATAGAATGCACTGCTTAAGGGTCATCATGCAAAGCAACTGAGATTGATGTCCAAAATTATCATGGTTAATTATTAATAATTAATAAAAATTCATTTGTAGATTTTAGTTTTAAAATTTCCCATCTTTGCGTGGATGTGTTGAACAGAAGAAAATTTTTTTACAGACTACCTTGAAAATCTCTTTACAGACTACCTTTCACAAAATTAGGCTTGGAGTTGCTACTTCTAAGGATGAAAAGAATTTCCAGAATTATTATTTAGAATTACATTTTGGTGTTTAAATGCAGTAATCTTTTCTTCAAAATGTAAATTTTGCAGGCAGTATATTTTTTTTCTTTTTGCATATTTTTTCAGTTACAATTAGATATACATAGTATAGTCTTCCTATTCTCCAGCTTCTGGAATAGTAGACATATTTGAGTATAGGTATGTGTATGTAAATATTTAATATGTTACAGCAAAGCAAGAATCAAAAACATAAATTTTGCACCTGAATTAATCTAAATATATAAGACAAGTATATGTCCCCAAATTCTGAGACTATCTTTTTTTCTTCTTCTTCTCTCTGTGTCTTACTTAAAATAGAAAACTGGCCAGCATGAGCAGTCAGGATGTCTTACTTATGGCGACTGCTACAGTGAGAACTCTAATCCTTTCACTATCTCCTTGAATTTATTGCTACCCTTACTGTCAACATCTGCTGCCACCTGCACCAGAAAATTACCTAACCTCTGAGACAAAGGGAATTTTTATTTCATAGGAGTACAGAACTGAATAATCCATGTTACCCAGCAGAAATCTCTGACTAAATGATCCCAAGGTTCATATTTCAAATTTTTAAGGAGATTTACTCACTTATGTTTGTACTACAAAATGTGGTACTTATTTTTGTTTTGGTCCTGATTTCATTCAAAACTAAGATTTAGTGGCAAAGTTTTAATCTCATATTTCATAGTTTATCACTGGACACCTATCTCTAAATTGTTGTCAATCTGTCATGATACCATTTGCAATAAACAGGAATTCAATTCATATTTGCAGAATTAATAAGAAAAATCAAAGTGGACTTTCCTTCATGATATTTGTCATATATTAGTAGAACTGTGCTAAGTCTGCAACAACATGCTGCAATGAACTCCTGTGGGTCTCAATGTACGTTTCAGAAGAAAATCACATGCTGTGGGAGGATACCTTTTACAATTTTTCAAACAAAAAAATTTGTAACATGCATCTAAACTATAATCTCTGCCAGTTCAGTTCAGTAAAGAGCATCCTTGAACACTTAACCTAAAATTTAGGCCATTTATTTTACTGAGGAGACAACTAAGCAGTAAAACACAAAATGTATTCATAAGGCACAATCTTGTCACTGGATTACTCATGAACTGTTATTAGTAAAACAGAATTTCCTATTCAAAAAGCCTTGCAGTTCATAACATAAACTGATTAAAAATAAGAGAAGAAATAAATAGTAAATCTTTTTTTTTCTCAGTATACTAATAATACAATTATTTACCTGTTTATTACTGGTAGAAGTGGTTTCAAATGATATTTAATTGATAAATTAAGCTTTCTGTATTTCTTCTACTTTTTTTCTGGTCTTTTTCTAAAAGTTAAAATATATAGCTAGTCAGAAATATATGTTCCTTTCTCACAATAAGTCAATATATTTTAATAATTTTATTAAATACTGCTACGCTTTTGGAATTTTCCTATCAGGACCTTGAAAGAAGAAATAAATTTTCATTCTTCCTTCTTCATCCTGTTGTATGGGAACCAGAGAGGACCTATATAATGTGGAAATATGTAGCACTTGGAAAATAATATAAATTGTTACTGGCAGTTTATTCTTTAATAGAGATTTTATCTAAGTGTGTTCACAGAATCAGAGAATATGCTGAGTGGAAGACATCCACAAGGATTATCAAGTCTAGCTCCTGGCCCTGCACAGCACACCTCAAGAGTCACACCTGGTGCCTGAGAGCATTGTCCAAATGCTTCTCAAACTCTGTCAGGCTGCTGCTGCGACCACTTCCCTGAGGAACTGTTCCAGTGCCCAAACACCCTCTGGGGGAAGAATCTTCTTCTAATAGCCAACCTAAACTGCCCCTGACACAACTTCAGGCCATTTCCTCTGGTCCTGCCACCAAAACCATCAGTGCTTGCCCCTCCTCTTCCCCTTGTGAGGAAGCTGTAACTGCAAAAGGTCTCTCCTCAGTTTCCTCCAGGCTGCACAAAACAAGTGACTTCAGCTGCATCTCATACGGCTTTTCCTCAAGTCTCTTCACCCCTTTGGGTGTTCTCTGATAGCTTAATATCTTTTACAGGGTCACTAAGACTGCTCACAGTTTGGGAGAAAAGGACTCTATTTTCTCTCTCTGGGAAGAAGGGGCTCCTGCTGGTCAGGAATACATGATGGGGGAGGCCTTCCAGAATTGCTTATTGTTGCAGGATCCATAGTGAGCATTTTTGCATACAGATCACCCTCTCTTGTATACCTTTTGCTATTAATACTCTTGTTGCTCCTGTTCCCTTTCTTATATTAGTCTTTGATCTTCACCATTTGTGCCTCCAATTGGAGGAGTGGTAGGTGGAGCAAATATGTGTGTGTTTTTTTGGCGAGCATACTAAATTGAATAATACCATTCCTAAACCCTGAACAGGCCATGACCTGTGTTTCAAGACATTGCTTTGATAAGAAAACCCATTTTTTTCCTCTCCTTTTTCCACTGTCTCTTCATTGCTGTAAATGGCACATTGGGAATTTTTTTCCGGTCACATATAGATATCACCGTTATTTCACTGATGAAAATTGCAATTATTCTCTGCCCCAGAACTCATTGAATCACATGTATTCCATTAGTTTTCCTGAAAATGAAAGCAAGTAACTTCCAATTAATTTACTCATCATGATTCAGAAGTACCAAAAAATATTAGTTCCTTCACAAACTGACATTCTCCCAGCATAACATCTACTATAGCTGAAAGGAGAGGTCACCAAGATAGTCAATAAAACAAAAGAGATGAGATGACTAATGTAGAAGTTGACTTTCTTTAATATAGTGTATGGAATCAAAGAGTCAAAAGGTCTCTTCTGAAATATAACATGTTGACTTCAAAATCAGCCCTTGAACGTGGGATTAATGTTTTTGTGAAAGGAAACACATTTTTTTTTAATTTGAACAGTTACAAAACTACTTAGTCATTGGAAAGAGTTACACCATGGAAAATCTAGTTAAATATTGGGAAATGGAAGATTCTTGTCTCCTTTAAAGACAGGGATTCTTTTTTTATCCTATAAGCATTCTTTTTATACTATAAACAATGGTTAGTATTTCATCAAAACTTCTAGGTAAATTTTGATAAGAAAGATACATTCAATGACAAAATTAAATAGATCAGACTATAATATATTCTACACTGAGATTCTTTTTTTTAATATCTCCTTTCACAGGCATCCCTAAATAGCTATTCCAGTGTTTTCAGTGGTGTTAAGTGATAAAATTCACAGACCTTCAAGTGCAAGGACCTTAAGTGTAAGGTCATCATAACAAATTCAGGATCAGTAAGAAAATATTTATATAATTTCAGAAAGTCTCTAGAAATAAAAACAATCTGTTCATCTTCATGTATTTGTGTGGAATAAACAACACAAATTAGTAAACTATTTTGAATTCCTTAATATAATGTAATTTTGAATAAACATATTAATAAATTTAATAAATTAATACCATAAAGTCTGACATGCTGGATTTATATTTGCACATGTAAATTATAATTCTTTTTAGTGTCTTATTTCTTCAAGCATGATACAATGTAAGCAATATTTAGAAATTTTGGACCTCCATAAGAATTGTTCTTCATTCCCCTAGGTCTTCATTTCTTATAATATCGATCTCCTAAAGTGAATGATTCTGATGAATGCTTTTACTTTAAGCATTTTACTGGAAGTCTTGGAGCTGTAATCATAGGCAAAATGTGCAGTGTATTTCAAAATTCACTAAGCATTTTGTTTCTTGTGGAAAATGTAACTTAGAGAGTCACAGTTTAAACACTTGTAAACTTTATTTGTTTTCCACAGAAAATAACTCTTGATCATAGCAGAACAACTTATTTTAGTGGAGCAGTGTATTGGAAAAGAGAATTAAAATGTTGCTTTGTATTAGTCTGTGCTGTACTGCATATGAGAGCTTCTCTCAGTGTGTCTTTATTTGTACAGAATGGAAACATCTCAATCTACTTCCGTTTCACTATTTTAATCATCCCTTATATAAAATTTGCAAATTTCAGTTTGGAAAGGAGTCAGATTTCATCAAGACAATTTTAGGCCATGGCTCCAATATATCTTTGAGATTTATTTCCTTACATACTGGTTTAATACTGTCATGACTATTTAGTCCCTAGAAGCTTATTTCAATTAAATTCTAATACAGTCAATAAACTTCAAGTTGAAAGAACATACCCTTAGATGAGGATATCTACAAGAAATACTAATTTTTATCAGCAAAGAAAGACCGAGATTCCTATCATTATGATCAAGAACCAGACCTCTTTATCTACGCTGAAAGAGATTTATACATTACTCAAGAAATTGTAGTCTGTAAGTAAAGTGTATTCATTGCTATGGTAGTTAAAAAATGCAATCTTATGCAATTCCTATCAAATGGTTTTATTATCATAATAAAAGAAACAAAATTATAGTGTGACCTGACCATGAGTAAGTAGGCAATGCCTGCATCTGTAACTTCTCATTTGCATATTTGGAAATTTAAGAATCCAATTGCCTTTTCTAGCCTTGGTCAAAAATTTTTTTTGAAATTTCAAAACAGCATATCTGAAATCTGAGCTTGTCTTCTAGTCATTCATGAGATGAATTTGCATTGTGCATGCTGGCCAAATGTATGTGTACATACATACATGAAAACATAGATGTGTACTTCGAAACAAAAATATACAAAGAAGTATCATGCATCAGTGTGTATATAAACCTCCAGGACAAAATCGCTGTTAATACTGTACTACTGCAAAAGCTGCTGACTTCTGTAGGAACTGAGCAGTTTCACAGAAGGTAGACAAAAATAATGACTAATAAAAGTTGGCATGTTCAAGCAAAAATAAACTGAAATCATAATTGACATTACTATACCTACTTTTAATGAGAGAAAAAAGGAGATAGTTATGACACTGAAAGTTAACTTCATTATAGCATATGAAACCAATATGCGAAATAGCAGAAAGATTAGTCACTGTTTCCTCTATAGGTATAACAATATGGTGAATGATACACCAGAAGTCTTGATTTTTAAATTTATTTTTATCATTTTCTTTTGTTACTCTGCTTTTTTCCTAACACTACATGCAATGGAAATAAGGAGACTGGGAAGAAGCAGTTAAACTCCCACTTAACTTATTGAACTAATTGCCATATTGAATGAAGAGAAGAGAGACAGGAGTAAGGATTTAAAAAGAGTGAGAGATCATTTGACTTTAAGGGTACCAAGAGAGAATCTGTTCTGATAATTTTATATTGCCTTTTATTTCACAGGCTGCCCAGCGATTTGCAAATTTCAAAATGGCACTTACAGTCTCTTTTGCAGTAAAACACAGAAGAATGCTAAGATTTTGAGTTCGAAACGATGATAAGTAGAGAGCTTGGAAAAGGAGAAACCTCTTTCCAGAGACAACTACTGCATTATTATGCGAAGGTCAGTAAAAGTACATTAAGTGGTCTAACACATTTCATACATGATGACAATGCGTAAATCATGCATAAACAAGTCAATCTGAATTGTCATCACTTTCACTGTCATGCACCCAATAAAATACACAGAATTCAGTGTTAATTTTAATAGACAGTGTTCCACTTTGTTACATGAGCTTATGCTCAAGGAACCCGCAATATCAGTCAAAAGCACCCTAGGACTACATAAAACAAAAAACAAATTAACAGGTAGAACTACTCCCAAGTTACTTAAACCTCACCAAAATAATTATTTTAAGAATACCCTATTTGATTCTGAAACTTTAATCAGAGAGAAGGCAGAATCCAAACAAAAAAGGGACTCATGTTCAAAATTTATCAGTTTAAAAAATTAATAATTATCGAATCTACAGTAATTTGACAAAAATGTTAAAAATCAATCATATCAAAATTCACATGGAAGAAAATAATAAAGTTGATTAGCTGAATTATCTTGTTGGGGTTTTTTTTGTAAATTCAGTTGTAATCTGCTTAACAACATTGCCTTGTTGAGTATATAAGCTTTCATGCAGCATAGCTGATAAAATAATATTTTCCATAGCTAAAAATTAAAGGACTGAGAAGATCAAAATCTTTCTCATGATGGATAAACTTAAGCAGGGAATTTTTTTCTTGTTTCTTCTCTCTGATGGCTTTGTTTCAAATGTTTGAACATTGTAGATATCTCTAGATTGCAAACAAATATCAATAAACTGAAAAATGCCTAATACTTAAAATTGCAACTCCAGAAGAAAGAATTTGGGTTATAACATATCCTGTGACACAGGCTACCCAGGAAAGAAAGGGACTCTCTTTGACAGGTGTTTTAATCCCTCTATATGAGAGGAGATTGCCTTACAAGGAATTGGGTGTTTGCTTTTCCCTCCTTCCAGGTCTTTAGCACCTTTAAGAAAACTAATAATTTCTGTGTTATTCTTGGGTGAAAGAAAGTAACCTTAGTAACAGGAAGATACATGTCAAGTTTAAGAGCTAACATAACAGTTAATTAAAAAGGTGTTCACCAGAGGGTTGGTTTTTTATCAGCTGTACGGGCTTCAATGCTGAAATAATTGGCACATAACAGCCAGCCAATGGGTGGTGCTAGCTGTACTATAAGGCACAGAGATACTGAGAAAAAGATTTATAATTTTCACACAGAGGTTGTTCATACTCAAACTCATTTGATATTAGCATTCTACACCTTAGCAAAGACATCACCTTGAACTTTCTCTCTGATGATTATCCATTTTCTCTCCTTGACAATTGACAAGCTTGACAGACTCATTAAACTGCTGAATTTGTAATTTGTAGAGAACCTTCCTCAATAGCACCTGCGTAACAGCAAAGAAGTGCTATAATGTGAACCTAGCATGCATTTTAATGCAAATCTTATCTTAAGCCAACTGCTGGCACAGCAACTGAGGTTTTTTTCACCAGTTACAGAATAAAAATAATGTAACAAGTCACAAGAAATTCCTGCACCGTGAGTCCCATGCCTTTTAAAACTTTTACCTCCATTTAGTTAATAGGTTTGTTCTTAAATTCTGTTAATTAAGAAAAGATAATAAAACCTTCAGCCTTAGCAAAGAATCATGGAAACACAGAATGGGTAAAGTTCGAAGGCAGAGCCGGTAATCTGGCCCAGCCTTCCTGCCAAGTAGTGTCACTCTAAAGCGCATTGCGCAGGGACGTGTCCAGACAGTTCTTGGATATCTCCAGTGAGGGTGACTCCACAGCCTTTCTGAGCAATCTGTTCCAGTGCTCCGTCACCTCCACAGTAAAGTTCTTGCTCATGTTCAGGTGGAACTTTCTGTGCATCAGTTTCTGCCCCTTGCCTCTTGTCCTATTGCTTGGCACCAAGGAGAAGAGACATCCTCTTGATATCCTCCCTTCAGATATTTACAGACATTGGTGAGGTCTTCTCTCTGTGGTCTCTTTTCAAGGCTGAACAGGCCCAGCTCTATAAGCATTTCCTCATAAGAGTGATTCTCTAGTTCCTTAATTACCTTTCTCCCCCTTTTCTGGACCTGTTGCAGCAGCCTGGTGTCTCTTCTGTCCTCAGGAGCTTGGAACAGGACGCAGCACTCCAGAAGTGGCCCCATCAGGGCTGTGTAGAGGGACAGGATCATGTCCCTAGACCTGTTGTCTGTGCTCTTCTTGATGCACAGGATAATCCTAGGAATCCTAGGAATGCTCTTCCTAAAGAAACTCAGAATAACTTCTTGGCCACAAAGGTATATTTCTGGCATGGACAGCTTTTTTTTCTTTTATGCTAAATGCTGGGCCCTGGCCTCCGCATCTGTATGAACTCTGTACTTACACATACATGAATAGAGTTGAAATTAAAATTCATACATGATTCAATCTGATCCCTTTTTCAGTGTCCTTGTTAGAATTTTTATTTGGGTTGCAGGCAGAAAAAATATGTGTTCTGCTCTAAAAACACCACAATTTTAGCAACTCTGCAAAATCCACATTGTGAAGTTTTTCAAAGGTAGTCCACTCTTATGCAGCAGTGCTATGAAGGCACAGAATTTGAGGGATAAGACACGCATAATTCAAATGGAAAACAAATTATACTTGAATTAGCATTTCCTTGTGCTAATTTCTCTAATATATAATTTAAATACTTCACTGTCTATCTTTTAATATCATGGCGGTTCTAGGGTCATTGATTTCCAAAAAGGAAAGCATGGATAAACATGAGGTCTAATATTAATTTGTTGACATGATCAGTGTAATTTGGCATGTAATTGCATCTTTTCCACAAAAAACAAAAGTAACCATCAGTCTAAGGAAATTGCAAATTGCATGGGATTGACATGCAGGTGTTGTTTCTGGAACTCATCCACCAGATTATAAAAAAAGAAAAAATCCTGGGTATGAAAAAGCAACACAACTGGGGGAAAAAAAAGTAAAGTCAAAGTAATTTCCTACATCCAATTTTCAGACACAGCTCTATTTATAAACACAAAACCTGTTTTCTCCATTTGCTAACCAATTCTGTTCATTCACATATGTACTTTGAATGCAGAGGTTGAAAAGTAATAGAAATAACTACTGAAACCGAAAAGATGCAGATAAATTAAAATAGCTTTAAGGACTCCCATATTTTTAGTGACTCTCTTTATGCATAATTTTGATTTGTTTTTATAAGACATACTCTAATTAATTTGAGGCCACAACTTCTTTTTCTTGCCAGAGTTGTAGGTTGCAGAACCCGAATGCAGCCTTGACCAGAGGGCCATGTTCATGTCTGTTTCGTGACAGAAAGGATATAATTAGAAAATATCAAACAAATGTTGAAGTTCAAAAAGGAAACAAGGGGATAAAGGGGCACAGTAACTATTCACGAAGATTACCATTTTAAAACATTAATATTAATATTCATATCCATAAGGGCACTTTGCCCATGAATACAAGCCAAGCCTGATCTGCAACCTACAGATGGAGTACTTCAGCTTTTTAGACATTTCCTTTGATTATAATGACATATGTTAGTAAGGGCAGAGGTGGTCAACTTTAATGTTGCTGAATTCAATAGAAGAACACTTAAAATGACAGAAAGTGTCTCTGCTCTGTAGGTTAATGGGAGCATAATAGACCTCAATAAACCTATTTTCCTCTCCTTCCCATCAGCAAAGGCCAAGCTCACAAATGCAGCGCATGAATCAAATGAGCAGGAGCTTGACTTAACCAAAGGTGGACAGGCTAAAGTTGTCTCTGTTGTGCCAATGAAAAGCTAGGGTACTCATGATTTTTTTAAATGTTGAAAGATTGCAGGATTGTTTCTAAAATGTTAAACTTGTTCTGTGGACAAACCTACAGGTAACTAAATTGTTGAAATATGACCTATTTTAGTAGGTATAAAATACACTCTATTTAAAACTGTATTTCACAAAGTAATACTTCAAAATTAATCACCACAATTTTGTTGCAGCATTATAGCCCTAGTCCATAGAATAAGTCTCCTTGACAATAGTAAAGTGTGATTGCAGCCTGCTGATGATATTCTTCTACAAGTTTCACCTATCCAATCAAGGCAGATCCAGTCTCTGATAAGGTGAGCTCTAGCACAATGTAGAACCCTGTCTTTTTCACCAGATGGAGAGTTTTTCCTTGTGAAGGTTGGAATGTAGTGATGATTTTGTAACTGCAATGGTCCTGCTGATTTTGTGCTTTCCAGGGGAGTGCAATAATCATGTTGCAACGACATCTCTGTTTGCCATTGAAGGCTCACACCTAGGCCGCAGCTGTCTGAGGAAGACCAGAGCACAAAATATGCATGTTGGGATTTGGTGACAATGTAAAGTGCTAAAAATTGCCTGTCAGTTAATGCAGTAGGCCTGTCTACCTATAGAAACTGCAAATCAGAAAGAAAATTTGAGGAATTAATCTGAAAATATTTACACAAAGTCTGAAAGATACAGAAAATGTACCAGTAATATAAACTGTAAAATTTGCTCGTAAGTGGGGGTGTTTGTAACAAGAATGACTCATGAATGGTGAAAGATAAGATGATACAGAAATTTACATTTCTGGGGACAACTGCATATTTCTATAAATAATAGATTAAAAAAAATAAAGAGGGACCTTTCAGAATCAGTTACATAGTTTTGCCTTTGTGAGGTTTTTATGTTTTGTTGGTTTGGGTTTTTTTGCAAATAGTTCCCCAATATGATCCTGTACACTTAAAATAATTAAAGACAAACCATGAAGTCTTGCCAAATTTTCTAGTTGTATTTCCAGCAGCAGTTTCACGTAAACCTCATCAATAGAATGCTATTTTAATTAAAATCTATTTTCTGGGGGTTTTTGTAACTATGTATGAAATTTGGATGACTTTATTAAAAAATCACTTCAATATTCATCCACAACATCTCTCTATTACATCTGCATGATCTCTGACCTCTTCTACTTTATGTATTATATTTAATGTACTATAAAGTACTATTGGAATTTAGTACTTAAAAATCTTCATATTTGTGTTTGCACTGCCATTACTCTTGTAACTGACTTTTATAAATTGATGTTCTTTTGTAATCTATTTTTTCTTCATTATTCATAGCATGAGCAGAAGAGCTTCTATAAAAAACAGCATAACTGTGCCTGGTGTTCACACAATCACTGAAATGACATAGCAAAGGGAAGTGATGGATTCTCCCTGTCTTTAAATTTTCAGACCAAGATTTCATGTATCTTTGAAAGGAATTCATTAGTCAAAAAACAATACCAAGAGATTTATAGAACTGTGGTTTTGTACTATATAGTGACAAGGTATAAATAATCAAATTATGTAAAAATTCTAGTATTCCCTGAAAAATGTCAAATAATCTTATATGAGTTTTAAAATAATATATATTTACACTAAATATACACTAAAGATAATCTCTGTATAATTTTAATCATGATCATTAGTACATGCATAGCCTAATATTCTGATTTCAGAGATTATATGAAATTTTATATCTTAGAAAAAACCCTAACCAAAAAAGCCAACCAACAGGAACCAAAAAAACCCCAAATTAAAAAACCAAAACCAACCCCAAACAATTACAATTTTCATTTCTAATACAAAAAGAGTAATAAAACCAAAGCCTCTATTTACTAACAACTATTTCTCCTCTACCCCTTGAAATCCAAGGAACAATTAACATTGCAGCAGTTAAAAATTATCCATTAATTAGAGCTGGAAGCAAGCACCCATGAAATACAGGTGATAACCATAAATCAGAACAATTAGTCTGTCTAAAAAAGCAACATGATCAAATCAGAAAGTCTCTACCACCTGCTCATTTAATCTTAGGTTGCAGAGCTGTTTCTGTTCTGAGGAGACAAATCTGTACGAGATGACGTGAAATTTTACATCTATGCATCCCTCAAGGTTATTCTTTGAAATAAATTCTCTGCAGCTAAGATTTTTAGCATTTAGTCATCTTGAAAACTGCCAGTAGTTCAAACAGGCATGGATAAATTAGGAAGAAATATAAATGAAATTAGGTAGGTCTTTGTAGGTTTGAGTGAAATAAGTTGATACAGTCCAAATCATACTTCCCAAAATCATTTCAATGGATATCAGTATTAAATGCTGTGATGAAATCTATTATAATCACTAGAAAGAATCAAGTGAAAGCTACAAATCCTGCCATATTAATGCAAAAGAGAAAGAAAAAAAGAAGATACCTTATTTTGACCTTCAATACTCCTGCAGGGACATGGAGAGAAACATAAATAGGTAACTAAAAACTAAAGGGGCAAAGCGACATATGTCATTTACCTCTTCACCCTAAGTGCTCCACCTATAATGGAAGGACAATTAGTGGTATGACTCAGATTCTATTAGCCCATAAATTTTATTAAACATTATTTCAGGTTTATTTCAGAGTAGTTAATTTTCTCAGGTCTCCTAAATAGTACAAACCTTAAGGAATATCAAAATATATCTCCACTTCCCAGGGAGAAAAAAAAAGAAAAGAGAAAAAAAGCATCATGGACAATCAGGAATTTCTCACCAAAAATGGAAAAAAAATACCTTGTCATGGAGGCCTTTAGGGTGAGCATTTATTATTTTAAGACAAAAGACAACACGTGTTTATTTGGATAACTGTTTTTCTAATTAATAACCTTACTACTTTTCTTACTCTGATCTCACTAATATGTATGGGTTTCGCAGTAGTTCAGAGATAAAAGAGATCACACAAAGAGACCACAAACTTTTCTTTTTATAGCTCATGGCCATTAGTGCTTTCACTTCCTTCCAATCCTTAGCAAAGTAAGAATGATTGAAGAAAAACTTCTGTTGTGTGTAAGAAACCAGAAGGATACTGCAATCACTACTCATTAGAAGTGCTCTTAAATAAAAAATAAAAACAACACTGAGTGGTTTTTTTACTCTCAGCAAGACTCCATGGCAACGATACTGCAGAATAGCCACTGGCCAACACACCGCTAAGGCATTATTAGTCAGGGTTACTAGAAACTGTTCCTGAAAAGAATAAGAGATAATAAAAATATTCTAGATGGCGAAAATATCAAGTGTTGGTTACTCAAATTATTTAATCTCAAAAAAGATGTAAACATGAAAAAGTCAGTATGGTTTGGAAATAAACAGTAAATAAATAATTGAGAAAAGCGATGATTTGATGACCATTATTTTCTTCACTCTCCCTATAAAGTGGGACACAGCTGCAGCTAAATATGCCCCCTTCTACAACCATAATCCAGTTTTCAAATGTAAAATTACAACTGAAATAATCCTTTTTTATTTTTATGAGACCAACTGTTTCTTTCAATTACCTCTGTTCAATCGCTGTAGAATGACAAGTCATTGCTAGTAATGAGATTCCTTTTTTTTACCCCAAAATGAACAAAAGCTGAAAGTCATCTACCAAAAGATCAAAAATACTCAACTATTCTTCAGTTAGAAAACAAAAATATAAATGTAGGGGATACAGTCAAACTAAAATGATACAATTTCTTAAGGTTTGCTTTATTAATAAATCATATACAAGAATATAATATCATGTCACATGCTTTACAAGCATGTTACTCAGCAAAAGCTTTTCAGATAAGGCACTTTGAAATCACAGTAAAGAAATGGGATCTGTGAATACAAAAGGGCAATAAAGAGAGACAGAGAATTCTAAATAATGGGTTTCTTCTGCTTTTTTTTTTTCTTCTTCTGGGAATGAGCCTGAACATTTATGTTTTTATGCTATGCGGAGACCTTAAAAAAAGCTGGAAATCCATCTTACATACTCATCTGTAACTTAGGTCAAGTACTGCTCAGTAAACATCCACAGAATTGCATATGACAGGAAATCTTTCATAATGGCTTTTCACTTCTAAAATGCCCATTCTTTAATGCTGAAGTACCATAGCTGAATTAATATTCAGCTGAAATTGGAAATGTGTCACTAATTCTTTTCTATAAAACTTAATTTTATTTTGGGAGGAATTGAGTAGATAAGCCCAGATTTGGAAGTTCATACTTTAAATTGAAGAAAAAGGTATAATTAGAGATTAGTTCAGAAAAAGCAATGTAGTTCTATTTCCCCCACATTCCAAGTTCTAGAATGTACTTCAGTATTAGTAGTGTCATCAGTACACATGATGCTGTTCAGTAGTTGATTGCTTGTTGTGCCATACAAATAATAGCTCACTACATGCAGCAATCAGAGTCTCAAAGTGATATAATTTAGTACAGTAAAACTCAAATTATGTGTTCCTTTTCAGGAGAAGAGAACACAATGCAACCTGAGTATTGTGGCTTGCATAGCATATAGTAACACAATACACTTGATTCTCTTTTACACCTACACATTGTACTTCTACTTACCACTGAGAAAACAGAGGTATCAAATGCTGCCAGACCATAAGTGTAGCTTTTTACAACTACTTTGTAAGAAAAATTACAACATTGGGTGCAATTGTGGGTAATCAAGTTCATGATTACTTTTCTTTGCAGGACACTATTGTCAGAAGTGAGAAGTTATTCAGGGTATAGTTTCAGGATAAATTTCAGCCAGAGAGCAAGCAGTTTAAGAAGCTCCTCTGAAATGGAGGCAGCCTTCTGAACTGAACCAAAACGGTTGTTTTCAGGGCAAGACTTCACTACACCAACACATAAATGTAAGAAAGGTTAGCAAAAGGAACCTCATTACTGGTTTTCCTCCAGTCATGTCAGCTCTCTGGTTTACATCACAGTCCCACATCAATATTAGCTGGAACAATGTAGGAAGAAGCAAACAAGTGTGGAAACCGAAACTGAAGAAGAAGGAGAAATGTTTATACTGAAAAAGGTTTGTTCTCTGCTCAGCTCCAAAATTATTGACATACACAAATCAGGATCAGCAGAAAAACTCAGGTAAGTGTCCTTGTGAATGAGGATCTCAACTTTTTCCTAGCAGAATCCTTTTAGCATTTAAAGACACTTGCCTGAGAAAAAGGATGCTGTAAAATATTGAAGTTATATGTCTAATATAAGAATTTGGTGCAACAAAGCAGCTGTATCCAAAATCAAGATAGCCCATAATTCTCACTGTACAAAATCAGGCACATCATTGCATAAAACAAATAAGATAACTAGTGAAAAACTCTTGATTTCTGATTATAAATATTATTGATTTTCTAACTTGCCCCGCAAAATGCATTTTCTTAGAGTTTTCCAATATACTCTGGCCTAAGAATATAAGACACAGAGGAAAAAATGCATGATTAAAAATGGATGCAGTTAATAGCTTTGTTTTACTATATAATCTAAAGCACAACATAGATAAAGTTTTAGTCAAACGATTTCTTATATTCTTATCTGAAGTTTTCAAGTTGAGGATATGTGCCAAAAAAAAAAAAAAGGAAAGGGATGGAACATTAACTGAGAGCAAATTTTTAAAGAACAAGCAGAAGTATTGTCTGAAGACTTTTCCCTCATCTAGTTTCATCACTCATTTCACCAGAGTTTAAAATTTCAGTTTAATGCAATTTAAAATGGAGGTTCTAATCTTTGACCATTCTTGTCTTTGCCTTGTTCTGAAACTTGGAGTCTCCACATGAGCACTTTCAGATATTGAATACAGGAGATAACTCTTCTAGATTATTTTGAACCTTCTTATTAATGGATCTGACTAATACTAGATTGTAATTTCCATGACGGGATCATTTTTCATACTTTGTAGAATAAAATATGCATAAATAAAGCCAACAAAAAAGCAAAATAAAACAAAGTAATAATGGCAAGAAGAGCAACAAAAAGTGACAACTCCAAAACCCAGAAAATCTTTTCACATTATGATTTTCCTTTTGGAAGATGGTACCCCCTATTTTGCAGAATTTTGACCTGCACCAAGCACCAAAAATGATATCCTGGAAATTTTCAAGTTTTCTCCACCTAATTTTTCCAAAGAGATTTTAGAAGCCTCATGTCTGAATTATTTGTTAAGTGTACTATTTTTCATATTAAAAAATTAATCTGAAAATTAGTTGACTGTTTAAGCTATTTTCTGGAGATAAAATTCTCACTAGAGGTTCTAAGGAATGCTTCTGCTCATATGGAATGCTCCTGCAAAGCCTGCTATCATGAAGGAGAGAAGAAAATACATTTAGAAGTACTGCTTTGATTAGTACAGAATATAAGCAACACATACCAACAATTTTGAAGTTAAGTGTAAAAGGATAAGTGATATAACCTAAACAGCAAAAAAAAAAAACTTTAAAATTGCTGTTAACCAAGAAACTTATAATGGGTTATTTTGATTTATGGTCTCTATTTTCATTTTACAAAAGTAATCTATAATAATACAAACACAAAGCTTTGCCTCTGCTTTATTAAGTAGTATGTGTAACATTTCTTGACTTTAAAAATGGAAAAAATCCCCAATATTTGGTTAATGTAGCAGATAGTTTACTTAAGACTAGCGCAAGGTGAAATTTAAATTACTTTCAAGTAGGGAGATACAGTACTATTGCTTCTCCACTCTATTTGGCTTTGTCTTGAGTATTCTGATGTTGAAAATTCTAGTGGAGAGGTATAACTGCTAGTATTATAAATATGACATAATACAGCTATTACTTTCTAACCTTTAGATAGGCAAAGTGATAATTTCAAATAGATTCTATCAAAATAAATGAATGTGACTTTGTATTGACTAAAGTCTTTGAGCTGAGTGTACAGAACAGTTCAATGTTTACTTTGAGAGTTTAGGTTTATTTGATTGTGTAAAGAATATGCTACATGCATAAAATATGCTTTCCAGGTGGAAAGAATGGCTGAAGATTATTTGCTCACTCTGGTTTAATAAGCCATTTTTATTCCAGAAAATGCTGATCTCTCAGTGGGGCAATTGTGTGAATACTTTTAAGAAAAGGTTCAATCAGGCTTGCTGTGATGCCTACACACTGGAGAGAGCTAGGCAGAAAAAGCCTGTGGCCCTAAATATAAGAGGTGCTGGCTAGCACAAACCCAGAGAAGAAAATAGAAAGGACCAAAATACTCTCTCACAAACTAGCGCACAAAAATGTCAAGGTAGCACAGTTCAGTTGCTCAAAAGAAACTAAAAAATCCTAAGCTATATAAAAGAAAGAAGAAACTTACTGTTAGGAACCATGTAGGCTGCCAATCTCATCACTATTTACCTCTGTAATATATAATCAGTACCTGAACTCAAAATGTTATTTGTCACAAACCTCATATAATCATGAGTTTGTAAAGACTGTTAAACTTTGGGGATATATGTAATTGCCAAATGAGAGACACCAGTATAGTATATTCATAAATCTTGAACATGTCTTTATAAAGCCAGTGGTGACTTAATTTCATGCACTTCACAGAGGGTAAAACCAGAAGGTGCATAACTTTGACGCAGTTAAACTTTAGGTTTTCCAAAATGAATTAAAATAGCAAATATGGTCAGGGAAAGGGGAAGATATTGAAGGAAAACTAAAACATAGGTTTAGAGAGCATTTCTGGAATTCTCTGCTCATTAATAGTTTCTAGTTGTTGAAAGAAATACCTTTTGTATACAGAAATATTTTCATTTGTGTGTGGGTTTTTTGTTTATTTTCTAATTAAAAAGAAAAAAAAAACTCCAAACCTTTCAAACTGAGAAACTTGTGAAATAATAACACACTGTTTTCAAAATTAAAACCAAAGCAAATATGGTTGGGGCTATTGAAAATGGATGGAGAATCCTACTTACAGAGCATGCTGAGAAGGTAGTTATTAGATACCTTCTTTTCAGCTGTCTTCACTGACCAGACCAGTCCCCAGGAATCTCTGGTCCAGGAAACCAGAGTAAAGAAATGTTGGAAAGAAGCCTTTCCCTTGGTCCAGGGGGATTGGGTTAGAGTCAGGAAAACTTGGCATCCACAAATCTGTGGGGCCTGGTGGGAGGGATGGGGTAGCTGAGCAGGATGGCATACATGTGCTTCTCTTTGAACGGTTGTGGCTATCAGGAGAGGTGCCTGAAGGCTGGAAGATAGCAAATGTTACCCTGGTCTTCCAAAAGGGCATGAAGGATCCAGAAAACTACTGGCCAGTCATCCTTACATCAATCCATGGAAATGTAATAAAGTGCATCTTTGTGAAAGTCAAATCTATCTATCTTTTATGACGAGAAGATGATCAGGAGTAGTCAGCATGGATTCAGTAAATGTAAGTAATGTTTGAACAACCTGATTGTCTTCCATGCAGCAACTACCTGGATAGACAATGGGAGAGCAGTGGATATTGTCTATCTCAACTTCAGCAAGGCTTTCGACACTGTCTCTCACAACATCCTCACAAGCAAACTCAGGAAGTGTGGATGAGGTGAATGGACAGGGAGGTGGATTAAGAATGAACTGAATGGCAGATCCCAGGAGGTGTAACCAGTAGTGTAGGGTCTGGCTGGAGGCCTTTCAGTGGTGGTGTCCCCAAGGTTCAATTCTGATCAAGAATTGCTTAACTTGCTCATCAATAATTTGGATGAAGGGGCAGATATCTCCTCAGCAAGTCTGCCATCCCAGAGCCCGCAGTGTGTCCTGGTGGCCAAGCAGATCATTGGTACCCTGGGGTGCATTAAGAAAAGCACGGCCAGGAGGTTCAGGGATGTGATCCTGCCCTTCTACTCAGCCCTGCTGAGGCCGCATCTGGACTTCTGTGTCGAGTTCTGGACTCCTCAATACCAAAGAGACATGGAGCTCCTGGATCTAGTCTAGCAGAAGACAACAAAGATGAGTAAGGGACCTGGACCATGTTGTCTTATGAGGAAAGGCTGGTAGAGTTGAGTCAGCCTCAAGAAGAGAAAATGAGAGGGGTCCTTATCATTGTGCATAAGTACCTGAAATGAGGGTGCCAAGAGGATGGATCCAGGCTCTGCTCAGTGATTTCAAGCAACAGAACAAGAGGCAATGGGCAGAAACTGATATAAAGAAAGTTCCACCTGATTACCAGGAAGAACTTTACTGTGTGGCAGTATTTTACTTTCCTATGATAACCTGCTGTGCTCTCTTTCAACCTGATCCATTCTGTGACTCTGTAGTATGACACAAAAATGGTTTATTAAAAAAAAAAATTAAACTGGGCCAAAATTAGATGGTATTATTTACTGCTAAATTATTGTTCTTTTTTGTTCGTGAAAATCACATTCTTATTGACTTCAGAGATAGGAGTAGCAGTCAAAATTTACTTTTCATTGAGATATTATAGTTAATGAAAATTTTAATGCTTTCTACTGATGAAAAGTCCCCTTTTTTTCTGCAAGGTAATTCCTATTAATATTTGTGAAAGTTCACAGTTTAACAGAATTATTCCTCTGTAGTAGCAAAGAACTCAGTATTCGACATTTAGCTGGCTGCTGAAGAGACAAACTATAAATTTGAGTAGAATAATTTTATAATAATTTATACTTTTTTCCCATTTACCAGAGAAACCAAATTAATAAATGGAAATAACATGAGTTCATGAGACTATTGATTTTTCTAGACTGGAATAGTGAATACAGGAAATTTCACTTGTGAGAACACATAGAGATACCTCAGAGAAGCCTTTTGCTAGGAATAAAAATGGTGGGTGAAATTTTGGCTAAAAGAATAAATTCCAACAGAACAAATGTTGTCATTTCAGTGTGACTATTTCAGACACTGGAAAAAGTCCTAACAAATTATAATTAGGATAGTATTTCACTGGGGACATAAAGTGGCCAGTTTCTTATATAAAACCATACTCCAGAATCTGTATTTTTCTAAGTTTTTTCTTATCCTGAAGTCCAGTTCTGTGTTCAGTAGTACAATAGGGAGCAAAATGTTTTTCAAGATATTTCATTAGGAGATGTGAGGGCAGTGCCTATTACTAACACTCTCAGAACTCACAACATTGCCAACACTCAGAAGACCAAATTATGGCATTCCTTTAGTCTAGATACCTGTCATCAGAGCTTGCCACAAAAAATCAAATACTTCACTTTCATGTGCACACTAAACAAATATCACCAGCATAAATCTGAATAATATGGTCATTAAAGTCCTTTTAATGAATTACAGTACAAAAACACAGTTGAAAAGAGCTGTGTATTATTATAAACTGTTTGTCCATACTTTAAACCACAGTTGCATTGTCTCTAAAGCATCTAAAGCATCTGGAAAGGATATTTTAACAAACTTGAAAAAATAATCTTACCAAATATTATATTAGAAGAATGTAAGGAATCAATACATGGCTTTTCAGCAGCTGTCAAAAACATGGGAGCTAAGAATGAAGTACCCAAAATAGCTATAGAGGACTGAATCCATGGGTACATTTCTCTTTTGGACATGTGAGACAATATTTTTGTGGTGGTGGTGGTTTTGATTTTTTTTGTTTGTTTGGTTGGCTTTTCTGTTTGTTTGGTTCGTTGTTTTTTCTTTTTCTTTAACTTAGTTTTCCCCCCTGTAAACTATAACCAAAATTCACAGAATTATTGTTGATTTGGATTTGAAGCAATAATTTAGAGATATAGCTCTTCTTTTATAGCTGTTCTTGCTGATGGGGTTGTTGGTGTTCTTGTTACCTCTCCTTTCTATATGAGAACACTCAATATTTTCCCTGAATAGAAATAATTTGAATTAGTGTTTAAGAAAGTGAATCAATGTACTTCCCTTGTTAGCTCATTAATTATAACACTTCTGAAAACTGGCCTTGTCAGCAAATCAGCTTCAGAAATCTTGCACTTGGAGACAAATAAGATCTCTAGTCACCATAGAACCAATATGAAAGATTTTACATTGCCATTCACTTCTGCTCAAGAGATGATGCATGACACATGTAGAAATGGATTATTTCTGAGCTTTCTAATTCCTAACAAGTACATTGTAGAGGAAAACTTATTGATTCAGATATATAAAATATTGGAAACTAATCCTAACTCATTATGCTATAGCAGCATCAGTCTGCTTGTATAGAATATCAATTGCTGAGGGTTGCTGAATGAGTACTTCTCTCAGTTCTATCAACACATTTAGGTGAATCCCATCCAGACCTGTTGACTCGCATCTGTCTAAGTGGTGTAGCAGGCCATGAACCCTTTTCCCAAGGATTACTGGCGTTTCATCCTGCCCATTATCCCTGTCTTCCAGCTCAGGGGTCTGGGTACCCCTGGAACAACTCATGTGACTATTAAAGACCAGGGCAAAAAAGCATTTAGTACCCCAGTCTTTTCCACATGCTTTGTCAGTATGCTTCACTCCAGATCAAATAATGGATGGAGACTTTCTTTAGCCCTTATTTTGTTATAGAATTATAGAAGCAGTTTTGATTATCTTTCACAACAGTAGTTATATGAAGTTTTAGTTAGGGTTTAGCACTTCTAACTCGCTCCTTGCATAATCTCATACTTGTTGGCCTCCTGAGTTACCTGCCACTTCCTCCAAAGGTCATACACTCATTTTCTCCCCTGAGTTCCAGGCAAAGCTCTCTGTTAGACCCAGGCTACTCTTCCTCCCAGCTAACTCATCTTTTGGCACATGGGGATGGCCTTCTCCTGCATCTTTAGGAATTATTTCTTGAAAAATGGCCTTTCTGGACTCAGGAGTGCCTCACAAATGATTCTGTCAGCCAGTATGCTAAGCAGGCTAAAGTCTGCTCTCTGAGAGTCTAAGGTGGCAGCAGACTATACCCATGATGCACATCCTGCCATCTATTTTATATTGTTCTAAAAGGAAATACATGTGGCCAGTTAAGACTTTTCTGTACAATGCAAGATCATCTTTATACAGGAATCGATGATTTGACATGTCAGGATCCTTTTCTTCAGTTTGTCTCTAGCTGCTTCTATGTAAGTAAAAAAAAAGAAAATATATCACTTAGGTATAGCAAATGGATGTGCTTAGTGAAAAGCACTTTCATATTTTGCAACGCTTTCAAAAGGCAAAAATGCAACTAGTATCCTGAGTAAAGAACAAACCTCCAAACACAACATATATACAAACAGTTTAATTATATAGTGTCAATCAAGCTGAGATTCATATTATATGAAAGTTAAGTTTTAAAATGCAAGTCTCAAAAAATTTCCAAGATTTATTTTTCCAAAGGCTGGACTTCACTGCCTCTGGTAACTATTATACTTGATGTGGATATTCTGTTCTAACAGTATGTTGTATACAATATTCAAAAATTAAAATGCTCAGACATATTACTTATAGGATTTATAGAAAGCATTTTACTATTTTTAGAATGTTCTAGTGAAATCTGTATTTCTCATAACTATTTGATTGTTATTTTGCTGATTTTATATGTATCCTAAAATATAATTATGCCTATACACATGATTGTTTTATGTAAATAATTGCTAGTTTTCTGATTCTGTATATTATGTGTGTCTAACATAATATTTAGACATAGACATAATATATAGACATATTTATATTCATATATATGTATACTTATATAAAAATAAAAATAATTTGCATATATATTGACCAATGCTTTTAGCTGAAGGAGGAATGGGGACACTATAGGAGTGTGCAGCTTTTGATAGATAATTACATATAAGAGAAAAGTTCCCCTTTATTTGGATAGAAAGTAGGTACAATTATGCAAAAATCTTTTGGCTTTGCAAGCAACAGAAAATCTAGTAGATAATTAGGAGAACAAGATTGTTTGCATTACAGTGGGAGGAAACAATTATTGTTACAATGATGAACCATTTCTTTTGGATTACCAGATGTTTCATTTATAAGAAAGAGATGAGAACACATGAACTTCTTGATATTGTAATTTTTAACACTCCCAGAGAAGAATGTATATATTCCAGGATACACACAAAAAGCCCCCAAAGCTATTGGCAGGAACACTCATTTGTTGAAGAGTGAAAGGTTTGGGTTTGTTTGGTTTGGATTTGAGTTGTTCCTGTAGATGAATCTTCAGTTGTCATAGAAAGCTTCACAAAATACAGCTTTACGAAGACAGAATGAATAAAGAATTCTCATTTATTCTAAATTTCAGTATTCCTTTCAGACTGTGCAATTCTATGAAATTAATATCTTCCACAAACATATTAATTTTAAGCCTTGTGTAAAAGTTAGATAGTGATAAGGAACAGACAGCGATGAAAATTAATTAACGGCAATTTGAAAATGCATTCTGAGACAAAAGGATATCTTCCCTGTTACAGGAAGAGGTGTTATAATCCAGATTCCACATAAGGCAAATTCAATGAAACCTATTAAAATCCCAAACCTTGTATTTAGTAATTTCCTACTAGCTGTGATCAATGGAATTTAGCTATATTAGCCTATAAAACACAGCACACCCAAAAGGGATCTAGACAACTTTATAATAACATGTATTAATATAAAAAAAAATAATTCAAGTTGGGTAAAATATCAGAAATGTTACCATTCCATTTAGGTTTGTTATTCATCTAGTGAAATTGTATGTGATAATACATAGAAATGCTAGAGCTAGGCAATGCATCAGGTCCTTAAGCTGCTTTATGCTATGTGGATGTCTGTCTTGGAGTGCTATATTCATACTTGGTGGATGTAACTTTTGTATCTGCGCAGTCCTGGACTTCAGAATCTTTATCTCTATTTGTCAGCTTAGAGTCCACCAATGCAAAAAGTCAGAAATAAGCATTGACTGTTTCATCACAGCACACACTTGAGAGCTGATTTTATGAACTTTAAGCACCAGGAATCAAGTATTGGCAGTACAGCAACATCACTATAATCCGGTTGTGACAGAAGAGCTGAGTCTCAAATCCTCTCATATTTGCTAGATCTGCAAATATGAATGAGCAAAACAGAGGTCAAAATACTGCATAAATTCTGTTTCCTTTTACTGAAGATCCAAAAGCATTTTTTACTCAAAGGGTAGGACTGAGATATTCAGTATGTAATTAAATAGTGTGTTATAGATCTATATTATTTTTACTAATAGAACAAAGGAAGAATAATTCACATTTCTGTGATGAGAAATTTCAGAGGGTTTTGAAGCACAAAACCAGCAGGTGGTAGACACCAAAATGTGAATGTGAAGCCACAGGCTTCTATGTTGGCTCTGATTAAGATCTTGAGAATGATGAAACAATAAAATAAGTACAACCTTTGAATGACCCCAAGTACACTGATACATTTCACCTGCATTTAATTCATATATGCTTGACATTTTCACTAGCTCAAAAAAAATCATAGTATCTTCAGTCATTAGCTTAAACAGAGTTAGACATCTGGTGTCTGGACTACTTATGACTGATAGTAATAGACTGCACTAAGACATGTCCTTTTAGGGCATAGTTATCACAGCACTTCCTCTGGTAGCAAAACTGATTCAAGGAACTTCTTTTTGTGCCTCCCCAGAGATAAATATTCCTGCCTCTATGACATGATTAATGTCCCCCATCTACTGTGCTGACACAAGTGTTTTTGAATCATTGGACAAACAGATTTACATAAATGATGTTATTCACAAGAAATGGGACATACCTGCTGTCAGAGCTTCCACTAACCAAAATAGTTATTGTCTACACAATCTTGGCGGAACAAGAAGACTTCCTAAAATTTGAATAACAACAGCTTTGAAATTCTTAACTGAATGGCTTCCTCAGGAAAGAAGGGGGGAGAGGATACAGGAGCTAAAAGAAAAGGCCAAATTAAGTGACACTAGAGGCTAAGGCCCATGCTGAAAGTTCACAGTTTCCTTCACTGCAGCATTGTTGACTTGTTGGTCCTTGAAAACTCTCTATATGACTGGAAATAGATACCAAGATTACACCTGAAATATGTCTGGAATTGTGCATCACAAGTATCTTGCTGTATAGCTGTTTACCATTTGCAAGTACACATGCTGATCCAGATCTGCCTGAGTGCTGTGCCAAGCACACTACAGCTGAGGCCTTCATGGGCCTTGCCAGTTCTGCATAGGCTGTGCAGGATGTGAAAAAGGTTAACCACAGTCGCCCATTTAGAAACCTTGCAGGCCTAATGAAAAGAAGCCCGTACCAGAGGGCCGGCAGTTGAGCTGCTTTTCAGGAAGCCAACTGCCCAGGAGCTTTCATTTCCTAGAGCTATTTATCTCAGCACAAAAATGAAAAACACAAAGGAACCATATATAATATTGACTGATACTATAAACTCAGATGTTCATTCCCAAATCATCCATTACAAAGAGACATCAGAGAGATGGAAATTAAAAAACAACTCTTGTTGTTGAGGGTTGTCTTGCTCTCTTTTTTTTGTTATCTCTCTTTTTTTTTTTTCTCCTTTTCTTTATCCCAGTTTATGTCAATGCTCCAGTTTTAGTATTTTTCTTAATGATTTTCTGACTAAACAAACTCCTTAATCCAAACAAAATCTCAAAAGCACAGAACCTGTCAGTGTAAAATTTCCTGAGGCTCCAGCTAGCTAGAGGCAGAAACATCTTGCAGCAACTTTTATGAGTGTATGCTGCATATAAAATGGGGTTCATATTTCTGAATAAAATGGGCTATAATGGAGGAGAAATCTTAAAGTGGAAGAACATGTCGATAATCTTCAGAATTATTGTACTGAATTTTGGTATTGACTTTTAAAGTACTACAGTTCTACTCCTTGCTTCTGTGATTACTGTTTACTTAGAATCACATAAATAAAAGGTAAATATTTTTGAATTTTTTGTAATAAGAGTTCCAGGAGGGCTAGCCTTCACTTGCTACAGTATAAGAAGTTAACAACACAGTTGAGTGCCACCATCTCTTTTATCAAGAATATGGACAATTATTTTAAATATATTATTTTCTTGTAGATTTTCTTGTTTTTGTGTTGTTTCCTTGAGACAGCTTTCTTAAACACCTGCTGTAAGTGTGTTTATATAAAAAGTAGCGTAAGACCAAACCTGTTTAACTTGAAACTTCTAACTGGAAGTAGATCCAATCTAAGAGGTCAATGACTCATTTTTATTTTTAGCAATTTTTTTCAGCTCCCTTCCATTTCAGGTGATTATATCCACCTCAGTTGTGTCAAATCAATTACTTTACTAGTTTTGGGGCTTTTTGTGATTTTAGTTTAGTAGTGTTTTCTATGTTCTTGGTTTTTAACATTGCACAAAATTACCTCCTGGGTTTTTTTTAACTTAATAAAATAAAATATACATTTAAAGAACATAAATGGAAAAAAGGGTGCATCTATCTAAAGACATCTCATTACAGACTGATAAACAAGTAACTCAGAGTTCAAAGCTGATTCACAAAAGCTGCTGGTGAGATGAAAGTGGAACATTGTGGAGAATATATTATTAAAAAACTGTTGTTATTTCTGTCCCATTTTTTTTGTTATCATTCCTAATACAGAATATCACCATATAATATCTTAATCCAAAAGACAAGAGTGTTCTAAACAGCCTAACAAGTGATGAATTGTGCCCTGGCAGCCAGGAGGACCAGTTATATCCTGCGGTGCATCACGCACAGCATCACCAGCCAGTCAATTTCTCTCTGTGATGTAAGAAATAAGTGTTTTAATGCATGGTAAACAATTAGAATTATCAGGTTTTTGCCATGTTTTTGCCCTCCAGCTGGGAGATGGTAACCACAGTAATGCCTCAATAGACAAGGGCGAATTTATGTGATAAGATCAGTTGGACTGGGGGACAAACAAAAGATAAATCAGTCATTTGTGATAGTTAGTGAAAATATGCCAAAAATAATTACATGCTGCACAGTACAACACATCAATAGCCATTATGAATGTAAGTATTTCTGAGATTATGCATATTCTTTTTCCATCACCCATACGTAACACATATGCACAAACGAGATACAGAAAGTCTAACCAGACAGAACCAATCATGATTTTCCTGTCAACAGCACTAAGAGATAAAACAAAAAGCAGAAATATACATGAGAACAATTAAAAGTGGACCAGAGTCGGCAAGACCAAAATCCTTCTGGGAGCCTTTAGCTGCCAAAAATGCCCACTTCATTACTTTGAAGAGTGTGAATATAGTCTTCAGGCTAACACCAGTGAAAAAAAGGTCATAATCACTTTTTTAAATTCCAAAATATATCTCCCAAACTAGTGGATACAGTACCAGTGTGCTTGTGCACCCTTTTACACTCAGAAGAGTCTGAAGACATTGCTGTGGATGTGAGTTTTCAGAGAGTTCTCAAAAAGTATTGCATTTTGTCTCATGCAAGAAATAATCCTATTAAATCTTCCTGCCTGTGTAAACTGTAAAAACATTAATTCATTTTACCTTTCAAAATAAAATTTTAATTTCTTAGCCAATCCTTTATTCAGTGAAAATTTCCTCCTCTTCCTATAGTAACCAAGTTTGTACCTTTTATTTCTGAAAGATTGCCTTCATGCCAGTGCAAATATTTACATACAAAAACGATAGAAAATAATCTAAGTAGAACAGAACTTTGGAGTTTATTGCTCTTGAATTACATCAAGGAGGAAGTAAGCCAGCACTTTGACATGAAAATGGGCACTTGACCATCTTTGGCTTTCTTCCAGGAGTGCTGTTATACATGCTCCTCCACTCCAAAGGAGGAGGACGAAGTTGGTCAGGGATAATGTTCACTTTCACTTGTGAGTGGCTACATTCAGTTATTGCACAAAGTGCTCTGGTATTACAATGCCTTTGAAGTTGATCTTCAGACTCTGACTGATACAGAAACAGGGTTCCTGTCTGCATCTTTTTCAGCAATGCTATTTCTAAGGGACTGAATTATCTATCTACTCATTTTAAGGAGGCATTCTAGAACAAAACTAGGATTCATGTTTTCACAACTGAATAACCTGACCTAAAAGATGCATATACTCAGGCTGGCCTAATAACTTATGAGCACTAAAACATATTATGACTTGCAGTTACAATGCAATTACAGAAGACTTTTTAAAACTATTGCTTCCCTTTAAGTGGCACAGCAAAACCTTTATCATATCAAAGAAATCAGTGAAAATTGAAGTCAGTTAAATCAGGGTGAACCTTGCAAATATGGAAAGTAAAGGAAACCCATAGAAAGTTCATGTTTCCCTCAATTTCCATCTTGTTCTGTTATCCCAAATATGTCATATAGATTTAGTCCAGATATTTCTCCACCATAATAGCTTGACCTGTATGAGCATAAACTAGTAGCAAATTCCAGAGAACCAGGGACTCATAGATTGGTTTATACTGGAAGGGATCTTAAAGACCATCTAAAGAAGTTTGATTTCTACTTTCAAACCCAAGATAAAAATCTAAGGTGAAAAAAATTTTTAAAAATTCACATCATAGGAAGTAAAATATTTAGAAGCTATGCAACCTAATAAAAAGTTTAAAAGGTCCTTAGTATGGCGTGATATACAAACACACATTCAGACAATTTTTAAAACCCCCATAAAACTTTTGATGTACTATATATTTCCTAGGACAACAACTGATTCTGATTTTTAAAGCCTTCATTACATCGAATTTAAGAAAGATGACAAGGTAGTATAGCAACATATAAAGTGACAGAACACTTTATATGATGAAACTGAGATATCAGAAGCATTAATATTAGAGATAATATTTTGTATCAGCATATCTAATATGTACTTGTTAAGGTAATTTTTACATTCAGAGCATTCTTTCCATTCTATGTAATAATAAAATAAAATTTCTCACTCCTTGTCTGATTCTGATTTTACCTTTTATATAAAGCAAAGGCTTTATTAAATTCTGATAGTCTTGTGCAAGCACAAAAATAACTAATTGTTTATTTCAATAAAACAGAAGGTTTTATTCCGACCTTAAACCTTGTAGTATAAACTGTGCAAACATAAAAGCAATGCAATCTGTAAATTATTTCCTGGGATAAAAATTCATACAGCAAAATATTGTATTGTCAAATTACTAAACCTGTGCATTATTTCTTGAATAATATTTAGTTTAATTTGCCTTTTTTGCCCCTGAGATGCACAGGCTTAGATAACTGTAATGATTTCCATTGACATAATCAACAACCAAAAATTAATACATTAATCTCTATTCCTAATACTCTACATTTAATGCAATGATCTGGGTTTCTTTTGTGAAAGGTTCCCAGTGTGTTATATTGTCCCTGACATTTATTTCTTCCATATTTTATCACTAGATTATTATCTAATGTGGGCAATTTCCCATTGTAGTGCTATATTGCATCTAACACCTTTATTTTATTCTCAGAATTATTCACATTTTCTGCTCATTGTTCTCCTCTGAAAATTCTTAATATTGTGGCTGTTTGAAGAAATACGGCGTATTACATCAACCACAAGATTTCCTTCACTGCTCTGAGAAATCTAATGTTGTAGCTCTTGGGCATTTGAGTCATTAAGGGAATTTTCATGTTCAGTGCCCTAAGACAGACTCAGCCTTGCATAATTCAAAACAACTTTACACCACTTATAATAAATGGTCCATGCAGGAATGTTTGCTTTTCTTATCTGTCCTTTCCCCCTCCTCACAGAATATTTTTAAACCTTGTTTGAATTCTCTTTCCTCAATTAATAGCGAAAAAGTTAAAGTGACATCAACTGATTATCAAAAAACAATGAAAAATTTTTAAAAACTGGGAAGTACGGAAAATTAGATTTATCTGTCAGTGTTCTGCAAATAACTGATTTTCATGTTATCACCTTCATTCTCACAAACATTCAAGTGGGAAAGCCTCTTACACCAAGGGAAGTTCCCCCACAATCGGTTTGGCAGGCCTAAATCAGAAGATTGTTCTTGATTATATTAATTTTTAAAATTCTGTTGAACTTTGTATTAGGATTTCTTGGAAGAGTTGAAATGAAAACTTTTGCCTGATTAGTAAGAGAAAAATATTTCTAAAAAGGCATTCAAAAAGGAATAAGGATATGAAACATCTCAAAGTCTGACCAAAACAGGAAATTAAATGCAGTAATAAAAGGTACAACATGAAGTATAGATTAGCTGAACTATGCATAGCTTTCAAAAAAAATCAATAACAAATCAGATATTGTTTACAATTAAACTAATTTTAAAGAAATGAATGAATTAATGTTACTGCTCAGTAATGCTATTGGTCATAGCAATCCAGGGACTAGTATGCTTTGAATAATGCTGAAGAATATAATTCAGCAAGCCTATTCCATATCTGACTGCATGTGGCTGTAAAGAAAACTCAGAAGTTAGACTTTCCTTTTGTTCACTCATTAAAGAGCTTTTTTTACACATTATATTTCTTTAAATTTTACTTTGAAGTAGAACCATTTTAAAGGAAAGAAAAATACTGTAGTTCAGAAATGAATGCAGCTATTAATTGAGCAAATAATATAACCAAGTCCATTTTCCACTTTCATTTTCTTCCTCATGTTCATTTAGATCTCTAAGATTGATCTTTTTATATAAATGTCATGCACAAACTTTCACACTAACACAAGTGCTAGATCAGAAATCATGTTACAAAGGTTGCTGTAACTATAGATAAATTTGCGGACAACACTGCAAAACCTCCCCTAATTTACAGACTGAATTAAACAGACAAAATGTCTTATTAAATATTTTCTATTTTGTCTCTGAATTTTGATCTATCTCAAGCTCCTACATCTGAATTCCATCATTACTTTTAGGAGTAAAAAGGAGGGTATTTTCTAGATCTGAGCAATCCTTAACAAGGAAAAAAGGGAAATAAGAAGAAAAATAGGAAATTCCACACCACCTGGTGAATCATTAGATATAAGTAAGACTTGAAAATGTTCTAAAGTTCTTGGAGAAATGCCTTGGGAAAACACAATTTGATTTAGGATTTTTACACAGGTAGGGAAGACCATGCTTAATTACACAGCATGCTTTGAAATATTTCTGGTTTTATAGATAAGAGAATTTCTCCAGATTCTGTAAAGTTACTCTTTTAAGTGCATCTGAAAAAAATTCACAACAGTGAACCGTTAACACAAATCTTACAGCATGTAGGAAAATTAACAAAAAGAGCAAAAATATATAGTGTATATTATGTACCATCATTCTCTTTGAATTCCCCCAACAGTATAAGATTATATAACATAAAAAAATAAACTGTGGAATCTTTTCCACTCAGTTCCCACCCTCTATTGTTGAATAGCTCAAAAGTGAAGATAATATTCTAGGAGGAACTTAAATTTTAAGTGGTGTCAAAAAAACCTAAATTCTCTCTTCGAATAAAAAAAAAAAAAAAAAAATCTTCCATTTTATTAGCTATTTCTGTAAGTAAGAGATGAATGTTCACATTCCGTTACATTGTCTCTTATTTCTGTATTTTACAGTGAACTCCTAGGCACAAAAATTTTCCTCCAGTCTTTATTTCTTCAAAGTCTTCTATGTTTCTGTAGACTATAAGAGGACTAAACCAACATGGTAATAACCTACATTTCATGTGTGCTTTTGTAGTAGGGAGGGAAAGGCTGATGAGGGGTTGTCATGTTAAGGACATTTCCCTGCCCATCCATCCAGGAATTACTCTGGCAGTGTGTCTCACACCCCTGAGCTGGGACTACTCCGCTTCACAGCTACACCCCACTCCTCACACAGTCAGACTGGGTTTCCATACCAGCTCAACCCCAGGTTTCCTATAGAAGAGTCTAAGGTGTCCAGATCCCTAAAATAATTTAATTATGGCAAAATAACAAAATAGCAGCTTGAGCTGGGTGCCTCCTGGGAGGCACTCTGAGAAAAGGGTTTCATACCTGGGCTTTCATACCCTCATCTGTGCAACGGAGGCCTCGCTCTTCCAGCTGAGTGTCCAGTCACCTCAGCCTCTGCCATGTCTCTGAGTGTCCAGTCACCTGGATGGTGCCAGAAGTCCCTGCACATCTTTTTGTGCAAAGGGTCAGCAGTTCACTGACCTCCTCTTGCCTGGAGCTCCCAGCCGCCAGAGCTGAACCTGCGGCTCAGTCAGCAGCTTGCAAACTGAGCTACCTGCACCAAATGTATTCTTCAGCAGCCCTCGAATGGTAATCTGAAATAGCCCTTAATATCCTGTTTCATATAATGTCAATCCAAATTAGATTTCCCAGATTTGTACAGGATCCCAAATGGTAGTGGTTTATTCCTTAAATACAGATGTTATTGTTTCTGACAGATAAAATTTTGAAATAATTACATTTGGCCATAGGTCAGTAATTCTCTCCCTTTTATGCTTTAAAATCTACAGGTAGTCCTTTATAATGGTAAAAATTTTAATATTTCAACAATATTTCAAGTCCTTTGTATAAGATGAGTACTAGCATAGCCCTGTAAAATGCAGCAAAGTCATGATGCATCATTTTGCTAAGGTAGTTAGAATTATAAATCCTGCTTCATTGAAGTAGAATAGAAATTTACAAGAAAAAAAGAGAGTTTCCTGAGAGGCAAAAAATGCATTTATATTAATAATCACTATTTAAAAAACTAAAATAGTTTCTACCTGTAAGTCAAAACAAGTGTTTTTGGTTTTGTTTGGATATTTCACTTTCCCCTCATTCCTCTAAAAGCTCAACTCCCTGAGAGGACGTTCTTCTGTACTTGCAAGTGTACTGCAGAGTTTCTTGGCCAGCAATGCTTATAATCAATGAAAAAAAAGTGTTTTTAAGCCCCTAAGTAGAAACAGTCAGAAGCAGGACTAGCACAGAGGAATCCACCAGAAAAAGCATTCCAGTGGGCTGCTGGGTGAGAAGGATTTAACTGGAAAATTTAGCAGTGTGGAAATTTACGGGACTGATCTGCAGGTCTATGGCTCAGCAGAAAACAGATAAAAGCCTTGCTGAAAGGACACAAGTCTCATTTATCAAAGAGTCCTAGAGTGAATGACAAACAAGTAAAGAGGTGGACACACTCCTATTCAGCTGTCAGAGGGACCAGGTTCTGAGGACATTCTTGTCTGCTCTGGGAAAATAAAAGTGGGCAAAAAAATCTGCTGACATCCTTTTCATTTAGTACCCAACAGAACTGTGGTAAACCAGAGAGGATGGAAGATCCTTGTAAGTCTTCCCTTTCAGAAACTAAGAGAGAGCTTTTCAATTAAAAAATAAATAACATATAATCCTGGTTCTCAAAATACTAGACAGCTTCTGAGAGCCTGAATTCTGATACTTTAAAGATTTTTTTTCCATTTTATTTTTTGCATTATCCTTATGTGAAAATGTACTGTTGAATTAAAAACATTCTCTACATACAAACAACATCAAAAGAACAGCAATTTAGAAGTATCTTTCTAATGACCCTCTTTCTGAACACCATTTTGTGTTTTATCCAAAATGCAGAATCTGCAAAGGTAGGATCTACATGTTTCACCTAGTAGTGGGGCTTCACAAAGAAACAATATCAGTTAAGTATCCCTCTCATATCTTAATTTTCACTTTTAAAATGAAATCCTAAACTGATTTTTCTTGGTAAGATTATGTCTTACTAAACACAATATTTTGTGGTTTTGTAATATAATATGTATAGGTGGCCATTGAATCTTAGTATGTATTGTGTAGGTGGCCTTTGAGTCTCAGTAAAATATATGTATTGTATAAGTGGCCTTACCCGAATCCTAATTGTTCTAAATGGGCTGCAGCTGTGAGAAAAGTACCCAGGAGGTATGGGACTCTAGAAATATGATAACAACAATAAGATAACAACAAGTGGTGACCCCGATGTGGTGGAGATATGCAGCCTGAAGAGCTGTGGAAGATGAGGCAGCCTGAGAGCTGTGGAGGTTAAGACAGCCAAGAGCTGTGAAGAAACATGGTCTTTGAGTTGAGGAGCTGTGACAGCCAGGAGCTGAGAAACATGGCCTTTGAGTCAAGGAGCTTTGAGTAATGGTGGGTTATATGTACTGTAATTGTATAATTTTTAAAAGAAAAGGGGGAAATATAGGTGGCCATTGAATCTTAGTATGTATTGTATAGGTGGCCTTTCAGCCGTAGTACAATATATGTACTGTATAAGTGGCCTATGAGTCTCAGTAAAATATATGCATTGTATAAGTGGCCTTGCCCCAGTCCTAGTTGTTCTAAATGGGCTGCAGCTGTGATGTCCTTAATTGGGCAGCAGCTGTGGCTAGTGAAGATAACTGGGATAAAAGGGGGTGGCTTGGCTGGTCAGAGCCTTGGTGGAGCCCTGACAAAGAAGTGGGAGCAATGCTGCTGTGATGAGCTGTGTGTGAGAAAACCATCCAGAAGGTATGGGACTCTAGAAATACGATAACAACAATAAGATAACAACAAATATGGTCTCTGTAGGACTAGATATTGAAAAATAGAAATAATAGAAAATACCTGTTTTTTATTCATTCAGGGCAAAAAGAAATGTAAAGAAAAGCCCCACGGCATTTAGTTCATGTTTTTATTTCATTCGTTGATTCAAACCACATTTACACCTCTTTGTCTTTTCTTCCTCTCTTAAAAATTGCAGTAGTCTTTAGCTTTACTGGGATTTATTTCCCATAAGTAAATTCAAAGTAGGTACTTTAATGACAGAAATAGAAAAGGTTTTAATTTCCAAGACTTATTAAAAATCTGTCTCTAAAAAAAAAAATGAAAAAAATGTTTGAAGTTCAAATGAAAGACAATATCTGAATAAAACTAATCCCCAGGAGAATCCATGGCACCTGCCAGACTCTGTAAAGGTTTTATAAATGTTGTCTTCTGCAAAGTTGACTGCAAACATCATAAGGCTTTAGGTAAATATGTATACCAGCCTTTTTGTTTGAGCAGATATATTGAGCTTCCTGCCATTATGATTATAAAATAGAGAAGATTATGTCATGGGGTTTTTTTACTATTTGATTAGTGTTGTCTTTTTTTTTTCCTTGGGATTGAGTTTCAAATCACACACAGAATGAAGTGTTTGAAAATAGTCTTCCTTAGTAATACAAGACTGGCAAAACAAACCATTTAGAAGCCATTCACGAGTAAACATACAGAAACACTAATGCTGGAAAATAAAAAATTTTGCTGTCTGATCCACAATAACAGAATGACACGGAAAAATTCTCCACTACATGAAAATAATACTGTTTACATTGCATAATGTAAAATGTTTATCTCTTTGGCAGAGGCAAAATACCACATTTTGTGTGTCTCATTGTGTTAATTTGATAACTGTATCAAATTAATTTTATCTGATGATTATTTCAAGCATTGTGCTCTTAGTACTTCCTTCTTTTTTAAAACAACACCAGAATAATAAAAAAACTTATAAAAAAATCTGCAAAACAGCACAGAACTTAAAATAAGCATATTGTTCTTCTGTGGGATCTACTAAAGCATATGCTATGGTACTTATGCAAACATCATCATCAAGAGAGAACTTTTACACTTACTTCACTTTGCCTTCTTCCTGCTGTTGCCATATTACAGATTGAAACACTACTGTTTGGACAATAACTATATTGTCTTACTTTTCTTCATAATACATTACTAATTATTTATCTTTTAATGTGCTTTGAACATGGAGACTCAGCTGCAGGCCTTCAAGTATGTCAGGGAAAGATTTTTATCCAGATAAAAGCATTTGAGTTTTCATCTGACCTCCTCATATCCAAACTTCAGAGATATTTCCATCAATGTAAAATTTACAGAATTGGAGTTTTGGTCCTAACTAGCAACAGGAAATGTCAGAACACATTTCAGTAACCATGTTCTGAATATTAAGAAAAGAGTGAGCGAAGAGTAGTAACTTTTGCTGCAGACAAGCACCTGACCGCCGGCCTCAAGGACCAAACAATGCTGCAACATCTCTCTGTTCCAGACATGACACGGAAGCCATCTGAGGGAAGCTACTCTACCTCTCATTTGCTGACCTCAGACATGAATTATGTACAAGACAAAAAAAATTTTTTGTCCTGGTTTTTCTCTACATCTGTCTTGACACTATAAGAATGAAAATGGTAATTGCATTAAATGCCAATAGTTTCAGTTTGTTAATTCAGAAATTTACTTTTAGTGCCAACAGTTGATCCACACTGAATTACACATTACTGCCATCCCACTATTAATCCTGTGCAATGTGGTAAGGTAAATAATGAAACAATTAACAGAAACTCTGTGAAGCCATCATAACTGTAAAAGCTGAGATTAATCTTGTACCCAAGCTTATAACTTTGACTTAAATTGCAAAACTGAGAAAGATCAAACCCAAATGTATTACTTTTTTCTTATTTTTACAAAATGATTGGGTGATAAAGGCTGTAAAGTGAAAACAGCCCTTTGAGAAAGAGGCCTAAGACATTTTACAATAGATGGATTTTTATACAGCTGAAACATGATATGTATAATGAATTTAGTAGCATTTGACATGTAAGTTTAGTAGATATTCTTGAGCTAGTTTCACTGCTGCCATTTCATCTCTCCTGATGAAATGAAGAAATTGGTGCATTGATCAGTTTGAAAGATGACTAGGATTCTTATGTGGACAGCCGCAGATCATATGTAAAAGGAAGCTGTGCAGGAGATACATTATTCATGATGCAATTATAAAATCTCATATCCTAGAGCAATGGTAAGTTTCTATAGGCCCCTAAACTTACATTTTACAAAAATACTACAGCTTTAAAACTTTGCGCTGAGTCTCCTGACATATATTTCAAAGCATTTAGGTACTTGTTCCAGTTAGTTAATACACTGAGATAATTCCCTTTGTCTTTTCAGAAAGGTAGGTTTCCACACCACAGCTAAAAATACTGGTTATTCCCACTCTAAATACCTGGACACTACTGGTTGGATTTGCTCTCTGGGACATTCACTTGTTCTTTTCAGAAAATATAAGTGGCCTGATAATTTTATACTGTTTTCATTTATCTTGTGCTATTTTGTGTAAAAAAAAGAAAAAAGTAAAAAGTGAGGTTATCCGCTGAGATCCCATGGGGCATGTAATCTTTGCAAATTGTTAGTCTTTAGAATGACTAACAAATTTTACTTTTGCCAGTGAAATGAATAGACATTGAAGTATCTAAAACAAAAGCCTTGCTAATTTTTCAGTACCTTAATATAATAAAGGGCTAGGATTTCTTAGTGACTTTTAAACACTCAGGGACAAAAAAGAATTATTGAAAGGCAAGAACATATATGTAGACAGGTGTTTTTCTACCTAGTTTATTTTTTTGCCACTAATTTAAGCCATATGCTGCATAGTCATTTTATGAGACTGTAAAATTGTTCTCAGTTTGTATACATGTACTTTTATTTATTCTTTAATATTTAGATGGAATGCAGATGTGTTTTACTCAGTTTTTAGCACATTTCAGGTTGAAGTGTTCTCTTGTATCTTTTGTTTTAACTTAGAAATACCATTTACAGTTTACTATTATTATGACTAAAATCAATAGAAAGGGCTAAAATATAAGCAAATTCTGTTAATTAAGGAACATGTAACATATAAAACTGTGAAAGAATCCAGAAATTTGTGAAGAGAATACTAGAAAATCTGCTGTATGAAGAGATAGACAAAGATCTGAAAAATATCTATCTCTACAGACTCAAAGACCACATAATTTGCTCTTTTCGTTACTTAGATGTACATACACTGGACCTCATATCAAAATAGAGCAGCTGAAGAGTATTGTAAGAATTCTGCTGGAAATCATATGAACATCAAGGTCTCATTGCATATTAATACTGAAATGTTATTTTAAAGCACTTCAAAGCCTAGGAAACACAATTTTTATCTTCCTAAGGTACAGATTCTGAAGCATGATGATGCAACAAATGCTGTCATATGATTTAATCAACACCAGTTATAATAGAATCTGCTAAACTTTTTTGATTAGTAATGCAGATTTAATTACATTTCAATCAGAACAATAATATTTTCATATGATTGTGTCAAAATTGTGGAGACTTTACCACTTCTAACTTCTTTTTTTATGAACCAATTTTTATGTCATAAGTTTCTTTTTAATTTATTTCCTCAATTCTATCTCTGATTCTTTTTCTGGAAGTTTATTTTAGCATACAAGACTTTTCAAAAAATATTAATCTGAAAGTCATCAATATAACATTATTTTTGTTATGTTTCTTTGAAACAGGCAGTTTCATAAAGACATGAATAAAACTAGTAATCTGTAAATTATTACTAACATTACAAAATTTTAATATATAATTATTTAATTTTTTAATTAACTGCGTTATTGCATAATAAAATTGAATTGACAACTTCAACCTTTACTTGCAAAAAAGAATATAGTTATTCTCCTTTGCAGCCAAATACTTCTGCTGGCAATTCAGAGAAAAGAAATGGGTGATGCGGTTTCCTAATCCAGCTTTTAAAAAATGTTTAGTTGACTTTGGACAATGATTTAGTTATATCAGAAAAATAATAAAGTTAGAAGAGAGAATTTTCTGTCTATTTGCACATATTGCATTTCTAGGAATCTCTTAGTAATAACATTTTTAGAGATCAAGATTGATTTAATGATAAGAAACAGATTTTATCCATATAATAAAGGGATATCTATAAACAGCCCTAGCCATCCCCCCTATGACTAGCCACCCTCCTAACAGAACTGCATAACCAATCCTTTGCCTCACTAGGCCACCTCCTGCCAGAAGGCATTCCCTCCCCACTGATCCCTGCCCTAATCCTAATCGAAACAACAGGAGTAGTTATTCGTCCATTAGCACTGAGTGTATGCCTAGCAGACCAACAATTAGAGTTTTTCCAGCGTGTTCAAATTTCTGAAAAATTGATTTAAAACAATAAACAAAACAATTTCTAAAATGAAAATATACCTCTTTCCAAACACTATAATTTAGACATTTTTCAAAGATCCAGATTATCTGTAAGTCAGTTTTTAAGGGACTTTAATATTAGTCTGACAGGTTAAGAAATATTTAAAGTTAATGATAAACATTTGTCATTTGACAGAACAATATAGAATCAGTTGAAAAATAAATTTTACTTCCCTCAGACTAACAAGACCTTCCTATTATTTCTCCAGAAAAAGACAAGGCTTAATTTTCATAAGGAAGTTCATAATTGTGTTTCTGATATCCTAAGATTTTTTTTATATAATCACCCTTGCAAATACAAAGAATTTATACAGATCTAATTAAGAACTTGTTAGTTTGTTAGTGTGCTTTGCATCTAAGTGCAGTCCAGGATTAATCCAGCGAGCTACAATTGTGCAAAAATTATCGCACTCCTGCTAACGTAATGTTAGCTTTACTCTGTAATCTCAATTTGGTCTGAACATGTTTGTTCTAATGGCACTTCTACTGGCATGAAATAGTAGTCTGTAAGTTGGGGAATCTGTTTTTCACCTGGTAGTATCAACAAACATGATGCTTAGGGACATGGTTTAGCGGTGGGATTGGCAGTGCTAGGTTACTGGATGTGATGATTTTAAGATTTTAACATCAGCATTTCTAATCTAAATGTTTGTATGATTCTATGAATGGAGTTGCAGTTTTTATCTTGAATTGGTAACGTATTTTACTGCATTTTGAATCAAAATATTGGTTTTAGGACATAACCCTCACATCTTACTGTTCAATATCCCTTTTGCCTCCTATTTGGTAAGAAGTATATTGCAAGTGTTGTTTGCAACCATATGAAGTCAACTGCATGCATAGTTTTCTGTGTGAAAATATCCCAATTTAGGAAAATATCAGTTCTCCATTTGATCTCTAAATGTGTTGTTCAGACACTTCATGTGAATGATTCATTATATTTTGCCACATACCATCTTTAAGGCTAGAAAATGGCATTTTCTCTTCTTGTCTTGTTTCCTCCCATTAAAAAATTATTTCTGACCATCTAGTGGCATTATCAAGATACAACTTGGAGCACTGAAAAACAGCTCCAGAATAAAAGTATATTTATTTATTGAGTATGATACAAATAACTCAGTAGGCCTGAAATCAGTGTAGCTACAATATTGAGGATCGTATGCGAGATGTCTCTGAAAGTATACTGTATTCTCACAAAACACATCAAAGGAAAGGAAAAATGAAACTCATTAATTGAGGTAATAAAGATTTATGTTCAAGCAGTGAGGTGATGAAAATTACTACCACTGTGCTGAATGGAATGGAACCGTGACAATTGAAATGAATTGAAGATATACCTCAAGTGATTTCTGTGGCTTTAGGAGATTGCTTTTAAATTTGGGGAAAAGAAAAATGAAAGATTCTCCCAGGAGCTAGCACAGATGATCTTTTTCCCAGCATTGCTCATTCCTTTGCCCCTTTGCATCTTTTTCTGTGTGTGCAGTGAAACAAGACTAATTTTCCTGTCTAGAGAACTTCTGTTTCTTTAGGGACTGGGTTTAGTCTTTGCTCTAAATCCAAGTCCTAAATTCACCAAACCAAAGGCAAAATTTCAAGTGTGCTCCTCTTCTCTGTGAAACTTCAGGATTATAGTAAATTTACTTTTTCCAAACAGACTTTTTGGTATCTTTAACATATAGAAATAACTATTAGCAGCCAGCATTATAATGCATCATGGTAGTAGTAGTTGTCCATATTACAAACATTGCACAAATTTTGCTGTTGAATAACAGCATGAAAAAAAAAACCAAAAACACACCAACAACTTGCTGTTGGCCATTCCCTCCATATCAAGCAGTTAAGATATTTCTGCTCAAGCTATGCCATTGAGTCTCTGGCATCTGAACCTGTTATTGAGATAAAGCAAAACTATATAAAACAAAACAATAGAAAGTAAAGCAATACAAAAATTGGAGAGAAAAATGTTTCCATTTAAAGCTTACTAAGTATGCCATGTGTGAGAGAGAGCGAGATGCAAATTGTATATTAGGTCTATGAAATTTTTTTTTATGATAAGAAGCAACTTTCTAAGTACTACAGAGAAAACAACCATTTCAGGTATAAATATAGGAGAAACTCAGTGATTAATAGATATTAAATGCATACTATTTGTTTTTCCTAAGAATAATTCATCTTCTTTCATTGTCTTTTCTAGAGTAGAGTCACCTGAAGGAACAAAGTAATCTAGGAGTGTTTTCTGTTGCTGCTTAAGTATTTGAGAATGATTTACTAAGAAGTATTAATTCTTAAGTTCAATGTACTCAACAAAAAGTTATGCCCGAAAAAAAAGCTAATGAAAAAGTTGCTTAAGTCAAGGTTAGGTCTGCATAAACAGTGCAGTGAGAGTGGCTTAGTACTTTAAAAATAAATGGATAACAGATTTCTTTCGCTGAAACTCAATTTACAGTAACCAGTTGTTATGAATACAATGAAAATATACCAAGGATAAAGAAGTTTTTTAACTTACTCTTCTCCAAGGCACATCCTGTTGTTTTGTCTCAGGATAGAGATCTAAAAAAGATTAAGAAACATTTGATATTACTGGTAGTTATAATCACTGTCAAATACCATGGTTCCCTTTATACATATATTTTTATTTGTTGATAAGTAGAGTCAGAACGAATTATGATTTTCAACATCTCATACACACATTAAAGGAAAAATTAGCAAACGAAAACATAGATACTCCTGCAGTTCTATATTTCTTTCTTTTAAATATGCTTCTGAATTTTCCTACAGATCTCATTATCATAGAATCATAGATTGGTTTGGGTTGGCAGTCACCTTAAACATCTTGTAGTTCTGGTGCCTCACCAGTCTTATTGCAAAGAATTTCATTTTAGATTATATCAGAGTGCATTTTAAATTGCATTTTTCATAATTGAATGTTTAAATTACCTCATAAATGAAAGCCTACAATTATGTAGAATTCAATTTTTATACTATGGGTCAAAATTTCCAAATATATACCTTTGTAGATCTTGAAACATATTTTCAAACTTGAATCAGCTTGCAGATATTAATGACATCTAAAGACTGGCTCAGATAAAAACTTTATAATGCAAAACACTTAAATTCACTGGTTTTGAGCCTGTATAAAACATTCTATTAAATATTACATATTTTTTCTTGGTTTTGGGATTTTTATCATCTATTTTTGGTAAAGTATGGCTCAAGTAATAGTAATTTGATAACAATAATCAGGGTATGTTATGAACCTGAACTCTAGTGTTCTTCCATCTGAGTCCTTGATATTGTTGCAACAAAAAACTCATCTGTGGAATTTTGGTATGCCACTGGATAATTTAGAAATATTTATAATAAAGGATCAAAATGTAATCAGATTGATCTGAAAATTGACATTATATTCACAAGGGATTTGACTGCATGAAATACCTATACTAACATTTCCAATATGCATATCTTAAGGTATTAGTTTTTTGTAGAATGGAAAGTTCAAAAACCTTGTTCCTCAATTTTTCCCACCAATTTTTCTGTCAGTATGCACTCCTACTATATAAACCCCTAGTATTAAAACTGTATAGACAATGTTCACATAAGTATTCAAAAAAATGCTTCTGTTCAGCAAAACTTATGGTGGTTTCAAGTATGAAGGGCTGTAAGGTTTAAGAATAACAACAGATATATTTAGAGAGCCAACATTTACCATACCTTGGGTTTAACCCTCAGTAATTAGAAATGATGAATCTTAACTGACCAAATAGAAGAAGACAGATTACTTCCAGGAAGAACATATCAGTTAGTGGAGACAGAAGACAAAACTAGTCTTGAGCAATTTGACTGTATAAATAAACAATACTTGAAACTGATGTAGGATCAAGACTTTCCAAATACAATTTTGGGAATACGGATACCTGAGCAGAAATCAAGTAAATGTAGAAATTACAGGATTTATATCAGGAAAGGTGTATAGTGAGTGCACTACCTGACTGACTATACAGCTTATTACAGCTCTATGCATGTAGTTCCCCTGCAAAAAAAAAAAAAAAACCCAAACAAAACAACAAAGGCATGCAAGAAATCAAACTAGCCTGCAAAAAAATGACCAGCTCTAACAAATCTAAATGCACGAAATTATTTTAGTATTTAGTATTCAAATCAATTGGGCTTTGAGTTTCCTTGTTTCATGAGCTGAATTACACTCTGGCAAGTTATTCACACTTTTAAACATTGCAAGGTTAAATTTGTAATTAGCAGTGGCCTTAATGTAAATTAATAATTTACTCCTTTAGAAACTAATGGAATTATCTAAACACTGTGAATGCCTTCCACAGCTCACCTTTAAGAGCAGTGACTGATCTTGTCACTTGTCAGATTTCTTAAAAGGTTTTAAGCAGTGTTTACTGATAAATATCTATATGGAGTACATGAGAAAGAGTGCATCATATTTTGGAAGAATTCCTTTAATTTTCTTTAAGGTGATAGCATATCCTTGAAGTGAAAGGAAAGGTTACTGAATTCTTAGATTTAGAAGTTAGATTTAGAGTGTTTAACTTTTAAGTTAGACATCAGTGAAAACAAGAAGGGATATTTCAAGGTGCGTAATTCATAACATTTTAAAAAACCTCCAAATTTGTAACCTGCTAGAGTGTCTTTCACACGGCAAATTCCTAAATTTAGGATGTTATTCTCTGGCTAATAATTATGCAACAACACCAAATAGTTATTCTTCAAAGCAGTTAAACCATTTGCATCCTGTGATGGCTCATCACCAAGGTGAAGTATATTTTGCTGCCAAGACACATGTTTCTCTGTGAAACAGGTGCTCCCTTCTGCCACCCTTAATCCACTCCTGAAAATACTAATTTTACTCTTGTGTTCCTTTATCACTTAAAATCAGAGGTATTGGGCCACAGTCTATCCAGACACAATCACTGGCTTCGAGCAACAGTTTAATCTTCTATAACACGTGTCAGTTTCCCTAGATCTAAAGATTATTTATGTTTTACTTGCAAGACTAATGTTTACAAAAAGACAAAAAAATAAAGAGTTAGTGTTAAGAAAACAGACAGGAACTGAAAGAAAAAAAAGGGTATGCCCTGAACCTAAACAGACATCAAAGATGGTTTTTGAGCTTTTATGAATATGTTAATAACACAAATAGGTTCCTGGGACAGTGATATTTGGCCATTGTGAATTAATTCCTTCTTCCCTTATTTACATTGGTATCAATTGCAAATAAGGACACTGAAGTTATATGGTACAATGATAAACTGTAAATGAAGACTATGTTGGGGTGTCCACCTTCCCAGTACCTCAACAGAAAAGAATCTTACTTCTGACTTCACCTGGTAAAGCATTAGACTGTGAATGAGCTATTTCATATTCCTGCTCCTTTCATGTTGTCTGGAAAAAAGCCAAAACAACCACCACAGAAGGCCATAGCAGCTTTTTTCTTTAAAGAACTATCAGTATTTTGGGATCAGAATTTTGATACTGTCTTTAAATAGCACATTTGTCGTCCTCTGAACTCCAAGGCTTGCTGCTTTCTCACTATATGCTCATGATGTATTTCATGTAGAAAAGGAGGAAAAAACCCCTCTTCTGGACAGTAAATTGCTGCACTCAAGAAATTTTTTCTGGTTTTGTGGTTTTTTTTTTTGTTTGTTTCTTTGTTTTTGTTTTGGCTTTTTTATTTGTTTGTTTTTAATGCATTTTGTTGAATATGTTATAAATAATGCCTAAGCCCTAAGACTTGTGAAAGCCATTTCGGTATGTTGAAGATAGGTGTAGATTTGCCAAAACTCTTAAGTCATCTAGATCTCATCAATGTGATTTCTAAAGGGACTCATAAGGTAGCTGTTCAGGTGCTTTCCCAAGCAGCTAATTCCTTTAAAAATTCAGTCTGCAAGTTGTATCTCAGAGTTCAAAATTAAAGAGATAACACAATGCCTAGACAGATGCATCAACAGCTATTCTGAGATTATTGTGGAGGCATCTTAATCAAAAGCATTTGATCCTTTTGAAACTGGGACTGAGGGGAAACGTAGGGTATCTGCTATGATGACATGTGTGAATACTACTCCTATGGTTACAAAACCACTGTGTAAAAATTAACCTTATTTATGGAATGGTATTTCTTATTAAAGTTGCGGCTGGAGGCCTTTAATCTGGCTCTGACTATTGTGCCAACCCTGAAGTGTTAGTCAGTAGTATGAAATATTTACTATTTGAGACAAAGAGGAGACAAACAGTGGTAAAATGGGAAAAAAATCTATCAAAATTAAACCTCTCTTGAAAATACATTCAATTACTGTCAAAAGACTTGAAGTACTTAACCTTTAATGTATAAATATTTGCTTTATATTGCTTTATTGGGAATTTCAAGCTAAGAAATCTGTGGTAGTTAATTTTCTCGATCTCTGTCAAGAATCTTCTTTGCAAAGGCCAGCCAACTAGGGAATATCTAATTGCTCACAACATGTTGTCAATTATAGGTAAATAGACACACTAGAAAAGCAAGAGGGTTCAGAATGGGGAAAGGAAATTAAAGGATTATTTTTGTACCAAGATCCTTCTGTTAGGGAAGAAGTGAACAATACTTTTTAAAAGCTATTGCTAAATAGCAATAAAAATTATGCTATTTCAGCATAAATTTAGACATGTGTTCCTCAAGTATGATAGTACAGTGGTAAGTAAGCTTGCTGCAGCATGCAATTTGGGCCCAAATAACTGAGATTATGTATTTCCCTTAAGTTTGTAAAGAGTTCCTTTACCGTAAGAAAGCAAAAAAATTAAGAAACAGTGAATCTGCATGCTCATACTGTAGTTGACTCCCATTCTGCTCTTATACATTTGATACAGAGTTACACTTAATTGTTATACCGATAATGACCTGATAAATGCAATATCTCTTCATCGTACACATTCTGCATCATACTTTGTAAAAGTGCATCTGAACATTATTCTTTCAAAATCTCCGGGGGACTCTATTTACTGACAAAAATAGTAGTTATAGTAATTTCTTAATTAGCTAAATAGCACTACCAGATATCAATTCGATCTAGTTCTATCAACTCGATGGATCCCAAGCAGATCCATCACTATCTCAAACTCTTTGAGCCTCGCTTTGGGTGCTGAAAAAGGACTGTCATAGTCTGACCTCAACCAACAGCTAAGCCCCACACAGCCACTTGCTCAATCCCATACCAATGGGGAGAGAACATGAAAAGTAAAAGGTAGTTAAGCAAGGAAAGGAAAAGTTGTGCACACAAGCAAAACAAATCAAGGAATTAATTCACAGCTATCCATGGGCACGCAGGTGCTCAGTTATCTCCAGGGGAACAGGGCCCATCATGCACAGAGTTACTTGGAAAGACAAATACCATCTTTCCAAATGTTCTGCTCTCCCTTCTTCCACCCACTTTATATACTGGCATGGTGCCACAGGCTCTGGAATATGCCTTTGGTCAATTGGGGTCACCTGTTCCAGCTGTGTCTCTTCCCATCCTCCCAAGAACCCCAATCTCCTCACCAGGGTGGCAGTACAAGAAGCAGAAAATGTTTTAGTTCTGGGCAAATACTGCTCAGCAAACAACAAAAAGATCTTGATAGTATCAACGCTGCTTTCAGCAATTCAAAACCAGCCCAATTGTAGCCACAATTGTACCATATTATCAGACTGCAGCTCTGACATCAACATGTCACACCACTATGCTATTAGATGGATGGGAAGATAATATTAGTCTATGATGTCTGCTTAATTTTTATCAGACAAAATGCGTTCTGTGCAATACATATAGCATTGAATAGCAATATTTCTACAGATATTTCATTAATATTTATGCATCTGCTTTATGCATTTACTTTATAATTTTTTTTCTGTATTACACTTATTTTATGCTTTTCTTTATGTAACCCTGATGTAGACACAACAAAAATATGTGCAGCATTCTCAGATGGCACTGTTCATCCAATAAGCAAATTCAAGCTATGTGATTTGCCCTCTGATTTTCACCATGGTAAACTAATTTCTAAGTTCTACCACTACTGATTTGAACACTTCTCTTTTTAAGTCTGGATCTCAGATCATAACATCTCCAAGAGCTGCAGAGCATACCAACTTCCAACATAGGTCTAGAAGCAATATCCCCACCTGTTACCAGCTTGCTTATATCACTTTAAGAATTTTGTGAAGACTGCCCCAAATAAATACTTAGTCCTACCTAAGGAAGGTTGTCAATTAGCGCTAAAACTTACCAAAAAATCCAAACCAAGCCAAGCAAACCAAACCAACTAAAGAAGAAAAGAAATGTGCAAACACTCTTATCTTCCTTTTATTTTTGCCATTTCTGTATATGTAGAAGACATACCATGCACAAGTAGAGATACTCCATCTACTTCAAATTCATGCTAGACATGTCCTTGTGTTTACATGACTTTGTCTTCTCAAAAAAAATCCCTATCACTGAAAGCCTCACTTTTATTCTTCTGTCCTCTGCTCCTTCTTTGCAGTCATAACCAGTTAAGTTTTGTGTCTTTCTCCAGTCTCCCAAATTTAATAAAAACAGCTATGTAACTATGGTATCTTCATCACCAAAAGCATGGCCCTTTTTTAGAATTGCAACTTTTTGGCTTATGTGCATTTAAAATTTTCCCTGAGTAACTTGGCAGGAATTATCTCATCATGTAGTTTGCACTCTATTTGAAACTCCCCTGGCAATGTACAGAACATTAAAAAGCTTTTCCTGCTATCCAGTTTTCTGGTTCTAGTTTAAGTATTATTTCTTTCTGAGAAAGTATCTCAGAAGCCAGAGTCTCAGTCCTCTAAAGGAAATGGAATTTTCTTCCCCATATCTTGGCTGCTAATGCTTTCCTTCCTGTAGAACTGTAGACTGAAGCATGAAAATTTTTGAGATAAGTTTTTTGTCAACCTGAATCTTGAGACATCACTAATATCAGTGGGATAAGAAGTTTGATTGGCACAGTTTACACAGAGGAAAGAGAGGACTCCCGTAAAGAAGATGGAATAAAGTTCATTCTTTATAATAATGAACTTTAAAAAAATCTGTTAGGAAACTTTTCACTCTAAGGAACATATAGTAAAGGGCTGACTAAAATAGCTTGCTTCAACAAACACATAAGTGGTAATATGAGCAAATGACAAAGGGACAAAAAGCCTTTCAAAATATGCTCTCTCTCACACACAGCATAATAGCCTGTTGTTACAAGGAAGGGATAACATTCTATCCAATGCCTGCTTTTCATGCCATACAATTTGTAAAAGAGCTCTTTCAGAGATGTGTTTCTGAGCCAGCAGACTGACTTTGAGTTCATGACTCATGCAGAACCCAACTCACAAGACCCAAAACGACAGCTCTGCTTTTTGTAGTTGTTAAATTCTGTGCAAAATGGGACAGTTTGTACAGGGAAGGCTGAGCAGAACCTCAGTCCACAGTAATCAACATTTTTTTCTCTCACTGAAAACAAAACAGCTAGTATTACAAGTTTAATTACAAGTCATAGAGAGTTGGGACAGCTTTATTGTATCAAGAATATTCTCTACCTAGACATAGCTGGAGTGGCATGGAAGTGCAATTGTCATTGCTAGCTGTTAGTATAAAAAAAATTACCACTACAAGGATAAGAAATGTCTCAGGAATTTTTGGGAGAAAGCTCAAAGCTAAAAACAGAAGATACTGATCTACATCAGTTTGAAAGACATTGAAACATTGGAGAAAATACACTGTAAAACACATTTATTCTTATCATTTTAATCCAATTACAGGCAGTTTCTTAGTGTAGTGTTCATGATTTTCACTGCTTAGCTCTGCACACAAATATGCAGAGCATGTGAATGAAGTATTATATATATTCTAGAGTCAGATTTCAGCATTCAAAATTCAAATTCACTTGCTGAAAACTGGTACAACAAAAGCATATTAAGAATCATGTGATAAAACACTGAGGAGTCCTCAGCCTGTGCTAAGACCCAGCACCCAAATTTTGCATTGTTCAAGGCCTTTAACTGAAATTAGCGCCTGTCTGTCACTCTGTATTTAATGCTCACTAACCATTGTATTATATTTTGTGCACTTCTGAAGCAGATCTTTCACATCAGTTTCATGCCGAAGGCATCTTGTTTGTAGTCCTAGGATAATAAATTAACTGAAGCCTAGGCAGTGGAAGAAGATCCATTTAAAAAGCCTGGTCCAAACTCTAATTAAACAGTGTGAATGTGGTGTTTTTAAAACCGAGTTTTACTGTAACCCACTTTAGTCGTAAATCTTAAAGCAAAGCAAGACAACTTTACATTTGTGGATGATGCAATTAAAAATAAAAGACAAGTAGAGGAGATATTAATTCCAAGATCTAGTTGCTTGAGCAAATAATATTTCTAGAATGCTACTATTTCTGAAATGCTCAGTTGTAAACACTTTTAAAAACATCTGCATATGAAACAAACTGTAAAACTATCTGTGACATGTCTGTGATGTCAACAGATGATGATGTGATATAGCAAATATTTAATACAGCAAGCCATCAACAGCAGGTGGATTTTTAGAGAGATCTATATTAATTTTTAACCAGATAAGTAAACATGAGGTGTCATTTTCTTAAAACTAAATGAAAGTAAAAGAAATGTAAATACATTAAAATATCTTAGTTATAATCAGCCACCTATTAGTATATTTCTGCACTTTACTGGATTAATTTCTCTCCTTTTCTTTTTAACTCCAAAGGAATTGTATGATTCTAAAGACAGAAACTACTTAAATTTGTAGACATGCAACCTGATATTTCTTGGAGACACAATTTCTGGCTTTATTAACTTTTCTGGCCAGGTCTACCTTAAACCTTCATAATCCATTTATAATAAAATCAGAAATTATTTTCTTGCTGTACAGCACCAACAACTATATCTGAATTAAAGTGTCTCTAGCAAGGAATTAAATATTTGTATATATTTTTTCCTTTTCATATTATATATGATACAGCAAAATAAAAATCAGAAGAACAGTAATTCCTGCCCTATGTGATACAAGTACTCATGTGTATAAAATTTATTTCCTGATATGTTCCATAAGGTTGGAGTCTTCTTTATTTTTGCTATTCACCTTTCAACAAGCCTTGTTACTGAATCATGACAAATGATTCTTTACATATTAGGACACTCAGTTCACACTGATGAACTAACAAATTAAAATGTAATATAAAATGATGACAATGAGAATGCAAAAGACAGTCCTTTTGATGTCAGGAAAGAATTCATCATTAGGTCAAGATTTGCCCTTTAATTAAAACATTACCACACTGATAATGTTGAACAAAATGCAGTTTTGAGGAATTCAGGGAAATAACACTAAAATGACAGAAGTTATCACACATTTTTTGTCCTGAAGCAGCCATATTTCATTACACATAACTGAGTGTTAGAAAGCAATCTAGTGTGTTTTGCCATCCTTGTCTCAGGCTAAGGTAATTATTAGTCTTAGAGTTTCTCTCTTTCTCTTCCCCCCTGCCTTTCTTTTTTACCTGTGCTTACCCAAGAGGAAAATGAGCCAGGGTACTTATCAGCATAATGCATACATCACTGATACTGAAGGCAACTTTCCATGGCTGAAGCCATAGGTCAGCTGCAAATCCATTAGTGATTAAAAATAAAAAAATAAAAACAAAAATAAATATCTGTGAATCTAGGCTATAGCTGAGAGATAAGTGCAGAAAAGTCACAAAACATGACAATGTTATATGCATCAGTATTGGATCAGAAAGGCTGTTAAAAGACCAAGCAACAGAGGTGAAAAAATTATCCAAAACGGGATTGAAAACAAACTTCCTAAAAGAATAGTTATAATTATGTCATAAATTTTTCAATCATGTATTTATTTGCACTCAGTCTAGAAAAAAATATTTGCCTGAAAGGATTTGTTTTTTCTGCACAAAAGGATTGTAAACATCAGATTATAAAAATAATACAATCATTAAAACACCCTTAAGATCTTAAGGACAAAGACTTTAGACTAAAGAGATACTAACATTTCAGATTATTGAAGATGACACATTCAGGTTTTAACAAATTATTAGGTTTTTTGGACTTGCTTTAGCTTTGTTATCTCTGTTTTAATTTCAGGTTGTATAAATTAGATTTTAGTAATTCTCATTTCAATTTTATATCTTTCAAAGATATTTCCATATGAAAAAGGTTATTTTTATATTAGTTATCAATAGTCTATAATCTCTCCAAAGTTTAATGAAATTTCATAAATAACTTCTGTCTACAATCACTGGTGAAAAAGGATATATCACAAAAAAAATCCATCATAAATTAGACAAATTTCATTTTCTGGTAAAAAGGAAGTCTCAGAATGAAGAAGCATCATTCTATATGCAGCTATTTTTGGAAATAAAAATATTAGTTTACCCAGGAATCATGTTTCCAGACAGCTAGGTGGTGTTTATATTCTCTATTATTTATTAATTAAATTAAAACATGTTTGCTATCTGTATCTTTTATCAAGTCTCCATTTTATCAGAATAAAAAAAAATATTTAGTTATTGTATCCAAGGATTAATATGATAGGCATCACTGAGACTCACATGTTGGGCTTTTGCTGACTTCACTGAAGGATCAGCTATTCTTTATATTCCTGCAAGATGGAAGACTGTTTTTGTACATAAAAGTAACCTAGGTTAAGGCAGAACTTCACAAAATAATTTTGTTTCTCTTAACGTATCCATGCTCTCAACTTATACTGTTTACTCTGAAATACAGTGAATTTGAGGTTGAATGCACAACATATTTTTGTAATTCATCCATAATTTATTACTCACGTCAAATATTTTACTTAAAACCTAGCTATACATACTAGAGAATGATAAAGTTTTATAAAGAGAATTAAAAAGTCACCATTGACATCATAATAGGAAGGTATTAAATCTCTTCTTAAGTTTAATTATGAAAACAGAGAAATCTTGGGGTTCAGTAACGGTAACTTTTGTTTCTACCAGAGGAAAGCTAAAGATTTTTAAACAGAATACAAATTAGAGAAATTATTATGTTTCCATAGCATCTTGGTTTTGCCTGAAAGGGTGAGAGAATTTGATTCCTATGACTGCTTTAAAAAGTTCAATAATATAAACATTTGGATGTAAAAATCTCACATGTGCACAATTTCAATTTAAATACTACCTTTGCTGTTGTTTTAAGATTATTTTCTAATTGTGGAAATGTCTTTTCCTACATTTCCAAATATATCCTAATATTTAGGTAGGGTTTACTCTACCTTTTTTTTTAAGATGAAATGTACTGCTACTATATAATTGCATTCTTGGCTGCTGAAAATATGAAAAATACAACCCAAAAGACAGATCTTCTGGACCAACTTCACTTTTTGCGGTATAACTGCTTCTCATGTTAAGTTTTTCCAATGTTTCCACATTCCAGTGATGTTTGTATGAAGGGCCATTTAGGAGAAATTACACACAGAACAGAATACATCATTTTAGATGCAGTCATTGCTAACAAGAAACCCACGGATTTTGTCTGCCTGTGTGTGTGCCTGTGGCTGTGTGTCCGTGTGTATTTTCTGTCTGTAAGTCAAAGTTCTTGGCAAGTTTTAAGCACATGGTTACAACCTACTTCTTTACTTGTTGCAAAAGACAGCTTGATGAATTTGTATGACTTGGTGACTCATTTCCACAAACTCATAACTCCTGAGCTTAAGATGGATACCCAAATTAAGGTTAAAATAGAGTTACAGCTAGAGTACAACTTACAGTCCGACTACATTCAAAGGCACTGTATAACTGAGGATGAGTGTAGGAATGACTTTTAGTTGTTTCTGCCATAGTTATTAAGCCATTGACTAACTTAAGGTAAAAACATCCCCGGAGGTCACCAAGGCTAACAATCTCTTTGTGTGGTCCACCAGTAGAGGTCAGTGCGGTTGGCTCAGTATAGTATATACAGATTGTATATTAACAGTACAGGGTCAGAAAAACGCTAAGACTGGTATTTCGGGTTAAATACTTGATTGGTTTGGTGTGTTTGGTTTTCTTTGGTTTAGTATTTTGGGGTTTTTTATTATTTTGGGTTGTTTGTTTTGGCTTTATCTTTGTTTTTTTTTTTTTGGATGGGGGGGGTGGGTATTTTTTGGTGTTTTTGAGAGGAGGTTTTTTTGCTTTGTTTTATTTTCCATACAGACAGAATTAATTATTGTATTTTTAATATGGAAGCATTGGTTTCTTCTGGAAATATTTATCACATATTAATCAGAACTCTTTCTGATTACTGAACTGTTTCTGTTTACTGAACTGTTTCACTCATTTTAAAATGGTGAAGACAGAGCAAGGGCACCTCTTGTCTTCCCATATGCCAGTATGATTCAAGTTCCACCTAAAACTGCATTTTGTATCTACTCTGACCGTAGGCCTTGCTACATCCATCTGTTGCTTTTCTCCTTTATTTTCAGTAAATCTTCTTCTGTGGAGTTTTGTTCTTACTGTGATGTTGCTCAAGCAGTACAGAAGCTACAGGATTCTGACTGCCAGGAGACCTGCCCAGAAGATCCGCTTACAGCCAGTTGTTGATGTGCCTAATGCCACAGAGTCTACAGACAGACCGCAGCTGCTGAACATCGTGTAAGAGAAACAGGACAGTGGAGATAGAGGACCAGTAGGACAAGCTCAATGTTGAACTAAAAAGCAAAGAATATACATTCTAGAAGTCTGAAAGTCCAAACACCAGTGTCAAGGCTGACTTTCTAAGAGTGGAATGAATACTATAATAACCTCATAAGAGAACCGTTGATTTAGGACTTCTGTGAATATGTGATCCTGCAGTCTACTGCATTCCCCAGGAAGAGGTGGTATTGCAAATGAGAACCTCTACCTAAGAATGGAGAAAGACAAGTCTTGCTCTTTTTAGAGAAGGCAGATGATTATCTCACTGGGTAGAGTAGGTTTTCTAGAAACAAAGTTCCTAAGCCTGGATATTTTTAAGAGCCCTTCTTTTTTTTTGTATTGGGATGAAATTTAGTCACGACACCTGTACTTGCAAGGTGATTTCCCAGAGCACAAGCAAAGTAGCTAGTGGTTTTTTTTCAATCTTCTCTCAGTGCTGGCTACTGTTTGCTTTTTAAACCTTGAAGCAATTGTTACAGGTTACTTTGTCTATATCCTAAATTTATTTTCCCTCTGGAAGAATAGTGATCTTTCTATCTCTTTCTTTTGAATATGACTTCACAGCAGCTGAAAGCTTGCATTGAATAACATTTTAGCCCTAAGCTAATACAAGCTGGACCAGATGCCAACAGAGAGGCTTAGAAGAGGAGTGCCATGGAGATGACAGTCAAACACCTCCCAGTAAGGACAGGCTGAGAGAGCTGGGCTTGTTCAACCTGTTGAAGAGAAGGCTCTGGATAGATATTCTAAAAGCCTGGATTTAGGAGCCCTTTATTTAGGGAGTGTAGTGGCAGGATGAAGGGTAATGGTTTTAAACTTAAAGAGGAGAAATTTTGATAGATATTAAGAAGTAATTTGTAATTCGATTGGGAAGTAGATGATCTTGAATAAAGCTTCAAATATTGTAACTCAGAATGTTCTCCACTTCTTTTTCTTTTTCTTTTTTTCTTTTTCTTTTTCTTTTTCTTTTTCTTTTTCTTTTTCTTTTTCTTTTTCTTTTTCTTTTTCTTTTTCTTTTTCTTTTTCTTTTTCTTTTTCTTTTTCTTTTTCTTTTTCTTTTTCTTTTCCTTTTCCTTTTTTTTCTTTTTCTTTCTTCTTTCTTCTTTCTTCTTTCTTCTTTCTTCTTTCTTCTTTCTTCTTTCTTCTTTCTTCTTTCTTCTTTCTTCTTTCTTCTTTCTTCTTTCTTCTTTCTTCTTTCTTCTTTCTTCTCCTTCTTCTCCTTCTCACAGCTTTTATTGCTAAGCATGTTAGAATAGAATATAGAATAGAATATCCCTGTAGTCATTTAGGGTCAGTTGTCCTGGCTGTATCACTTCCAACTATTTGTTAGTCCTCAGCCTCCTTGCTGATGGTGTAGTATGAGAAACAGAAAGTTCCTTGAGACTCTGTAAATGTTGCTCAGCAACAACTAAACAATTCCAGTGGTTAACACGCTTTTCATCACAAATCCAAAACCATACAAACTATGAAGAAATTTATTCAGGGCAAGGCCAGTATGTTTTATGTCTCTTATACAGGCATCTCCTGTTTCTGAAGCCTTATCTGTCTGAGCAGATTTGCAATACTGGCTAGTAGAACACTGGCTCTACAGTTTCTGTTTTGCCTAGGAGTGATCAAAAACCAAAGAATGATGCCCACTCTGTAACCAATATTTCTAGTCTATTTTCCACAGGATTTGTGATGCAGATGACTTTAAGAAATATTCAGACATTCAGGAAAAGGTTCGTTGGTTCTCTTAGACAGCTGTTGATTTTCTTAACAAAACACCCTAACATAGAAACTCCATACTTCAGTTGAATTCATCAGTCTTGCACTATCTCCTTTTAACTGATAAGCATATGATCAGCATGACAAGTATGACTGTCCAACTCTATTTTGTGTTGAAGAGAGATGTTGAGACTCATCAATTATTATAGTACCTTCATAGGAGGCAGATTTTCAAGAAGTAAATCACATTTATCTTTGGGTAGTATTGATAAATCTCTCTGGAGCAATGAAACTCTAGGATATCATGTCCCATATCAGAAGAGGTAGGTTCATGTAATAGTAAGTTCTCATCTAGAGATTTCAGAAAGTTCTGGTGAAGATTATTCTGGGAACAAGTCAATTCAGCTACACACTAATGCTGACTTAAAGGACAATGAGTGTTCTTAAGAGAAATGTGTTATTGTCAGGTACATTAAGGCACCAGCTGAAATGACACCAGAACTGTTTGAGCTGTCTTTGGACACTGATGGGTTGGCCAGTGAGGGGAAGATATGAAGACACAGTAGCCAAGTCAGTTTCACAGTTGAGGATGCAGTGAACAAAGCAGAAGTCACTTGTCATACTCTCTCATATATCCAGAGAATGTGGGTAGGTGTGAAAGTTCTTGTCCCCTACAGTAGGGTAAAAAGATGATAAGAACATAGGTGAAGGATTTATCTTCACAGGACTTTATGAGGAGCCCCTCTTCAGGAAGAGGCACCTCATCTCCTTGTACATAGTCTCTCAGTGCAGAAAAGCGAGGTCCACAAGTTCATAGTCATATTGACAACAGTAAATCCTATTGACAACACAATCAAGGAAGTCATGGTGTAGGACTATGAAGAATTATCATGGCAAAGATCTGTTCAAAAGGAGACCATTGAGAATAGAGATAGTAGTATGCACAGAAAAGACAAGTCAGATAATCTGGATAATATATACATAACTTCTCAACACAAAACTTCAATAAATTTCTGCTATTTCTAACTCACTGAATGTTCTTCTTCTTGATACTCACAGTTTTGCTACATATTAGCAGTCTGCCAAATAATTGCCCCCAGGAAGAAACAGCTAGTTTGAGACGTAAAGGTTCCATGGAAAACCATTGTTTTTCTTCTTTCCTGCCTGTTCCCATTCCCTCCTGCCAGTAACTCAGTGATAAACTTAGGAATTAACAAACAGCTAAGAGGTATTTTACATTATCCATAATGATCACATTTTGATATTATATTTTTTTTCTCCTACTCTCTCTTTTTAGAATATTGTGAAGGATATCTAGACTGCAATGAGTTTAATACATCCAATCCAAAAGGTTCAGAAATGCATTTTAGAGTATTGTGATATTACAATACCAAGACTGCCACAAGAACAAAGAGTTTTGTTTTGTGATATTTCTGTTCTCATTGTTCTGAGATTGTCATGAAGATGGATTCTATACAGTTTCCTGCTTTATTTTTGTAGTCTTTGTTATGAATATGGTCTGATTTTGTGCCAACCTTTGTCACTAGAATGAAAATGAGAATACATTATGAAAACTAAAATGTAATCAGCATTAAAATTCTGTGATAGCTCATTCTTGTGACAAAGAGATCACTGGGAAAGAATGGCACAAAATTAATCAATTATAGTGACAGTCTCACGATTGTAATAAGAATAGAAAGTGGCACTACATTTTGTGCATTTACATAACTGAGGGATGGTTTAAAATTAACTCATTCATATCTGCAGATTCACTTATTTTCCTGGAAAAACAGAACTGCTGCATTTTGCCTACTGACCATAGATAGTGAGCATGTTCGATATATAGAAAAATCTCAGATTCTGCTTATTTTTTAGTTATTCCCCAAAATTTTCACAATCTCTTTCTAATTTTCTTTGTTCCTGCCAGAACGTGAAAAGTCTCATCATCAGTGCCTAATGCATAGCTATATATTCTGAACGTGCAGTGAAAAGGAAAACAGAAATGCTCCTTTGGAAATAAAAAAAATTAAAAAGGATAGAGAGGGAGACAAAGAAGGAAAGGACCCTGAAATTATGTTCTTTGGATTATTTTGCGTTCTGGTTTTGTTTTTGTTTTTTTTTTTTTTTGCTTTTTTTTCCCAGACTATTTTATGTCTTTTCTTATCTGGTTTAAAGAAGATATATTAAAAATATATATTTTCAGGAATACCAGAAGAATACAAATATAAGGGCGTTAAGAAAGTTGTTTTGTCTCGTTGCTGGTTCTTTGTTTACTTGGATATGAGGCAGTATTATCAAACTCCATCAATAGACCAGGAGATTAAGGGCTGAGGACTACAGTGCCTTTCACAAATCAGTGGGAGCTCTAGAAAAATTAATCAGGGAGAAACTGAATGGAAACACCCAGAGTTGTCCTTGCTGTAGCTGGATCTTGGTAAATCCCAAGGCAACTTAAACCATGGAAAATTAAAAAAACCCCAAACTCTGAGAAGCATACAAACTCATTCAACAATGGACACAAGCGACCTTCAGCTAAGAAGGAGCTATCTTGTATGCAGACATGGAAGACTTTTGGCATGGAAGCCTAAAGTCTGGTCAGGATTTTTTGACCACTTTTCTCAATATCTTGCATTTAGCATTTTCCAAAGACAAAATAAATAGGAAGGAACAGCTGATTTGATATGGTTCAGCATGGTTTTGATAACATTATAGACACTATCTTTACTAAGAGATGTGTTCATTTACATGTGACTTTGGTTATTTAAATGTTACAGTGCTCTTCTTGGGTTTGTCTACATGTTTATAAAAACTGAAGAAAATTAAATGTTCCCTGGTTCCACTGATCCTGATGCTTCACAAGATTTGCGAGTATGAAACTGGAAAATGCTACAGAACTTTGTCTGTTAGCTGGATACCTAGCCAAAAAAAAGTGCTCTGGAGGTTTCACTCCTGCTGTTTGAATTCTTTCCATCATAGTACATTTTCACAGAGCTGAAGGTGGGATCTGATATGAAACAACCCTCTTTATAGATAAATGTGGCTGTCAAGTTATTACACTGCTATATTTTCTCTTCATTACAGCTGTCTTACGGTTAGCAAATCATACAGAGTAGGGCTTCTGATACACTAAAGCATTCTTAACCACTAGGAAAGTCGTTTTTTCTTTCCTGCCAAAGATCACTGTTGAGATATACAAGTAAAATGCTGCTCAGAGAAATGCTGAGTATCAAGAAAATGTGCGTAAGATCATTTTTGTAACATATTTTTTATAGTATTGAGTTTTAAAAAAGAAAAAATATTAATTCCACAATTTCTATTTTGCTGCTAAATGGTATTCAAAAATGTAACAAATAATCAATTATGGAATTTACAGAATTGCCATATAATCTTCTGAACTAATATGAGTTTTACTTATTTTAACTCAAGAATTTTCACAACAAATTCTCATGTTAGCACTGTTGCTAAATCTATGTTTACTAGGGTACATATTTTTCATAGGCTGGGACTGAGTTAATTTTTTCTTCATAGCTGGTGCAGTGCTGTGTTTTGGATTTAGTATGAGACTGTTGACAACACACAAATATTTTGGTTCTTGCTAAGTGTGCTTATCCTAAGTCAAGGATTTCTTTGTGCCACATTTTCTGCAACTGAAGAGCTCTACAGGAATCTTGGATGGACATGGCCAGGACAAGCAATCCATACTGGCCAAAGGACTATTCCATGCTACAGATTGTCATGTATAGTATATATATGACCAGGAACACCTGATCACTGCCTTAGGATAGGCTGAGAATTGGTCAGCAGTAATAAGCTGTAATGTGCGCTGTTTTTTTCAAATTAGGTTTAATTCTTCTCTCCCTACGTTTCATAGAAATAGTTATAATAATAATAAAACCTATTATTATTATTATTATTATTATTGTTGTTGTTGTTGTTGTTGTTGTTGTTGTTGTTGTTGCTGTTGTTGCTGCTGTTGCTGTTGTTGTTATTATCATCATCAACATCATGGAGTTTGCAAGACAAGGTTTTGGAAGCAGGGGGCAACAGGAGCAGTTTCTCTGAGAAGCTGCAAGAAGCTTCTCCAATGTCTGATGGAGCCAGTGCCACCCAGCTCCAAGATGGACCTGCAGCTGTTCAGGGCCAAGCCCATTGGGGACAGCAGTAGTGCTGCTGGGAAAACAGACTTGAGAAGGACAGAGGTGCTGCTGCACTAGGGCTATTGCAACCAGAGAAGTGAGTGAGAATATGTGAGAGAAAGAGCTCTTCATCTCCCAGGAACGTAGAGAGAAGGGGGAAAATGTGCTCCAGGTACAGAGGCTCTGCCGTGTCTGGTGAAGACCATGGTGAGGCAGCTGTGCCCCAATGGGCCATAGAGGTCCCCAGAACACAGAGGTTCACCTGCTGCATCTGCAGGATCCCATGCTGGAGTAGGAGAATACCCAAAATGAAAGGTAATATATAAGTAATTATTTAAAGGAAGGAACATAGGCCATTTTTAAATAATAAATCTATCATTGCAAAGGTCTTAATTTGTTCCATATTCACTATTTTTTTTAACACGTTATTTTACACTGCTAGTTTTTGGTGATTTGGCAAGTCATTATTTGCTTTCTACATCTGTATTTTCTTCTTTGTCTTAGGAGGAAAAATAAAGACACTGCAGAGAATGACTTTTTCCTTGACAACAAAAGACTAATGAGAGATGGTGAGTGATCAGTGTGTTATCACAGTGAGAGACTGTCTTGATAATTCCTGGCATTAGGAATTAGCCTTGGAAAAGCTTATTTCTTTGGTAAGTTTGCTTAAATGTAGAAGGTACTGAACTAACACATAAAAATTACACTGGGTAAATTTTATTGGGACTTTAAAGTCTTTCATAAAATTTTCATGTCTTCATACAGATGTCATAACTAATGGCTTCAGAAGGAAATTTTCTTCCTTTGACAATTAAAATGTTCATAAAATCAAGAAGTAAACCTTTCATCAACATGCTTGAAACAATTAAATTTTGATGAAACAGAAAAAGATAATATTTTATTTTTTTTTAAATATAACATCAGCTAAATCCCAAATTGCATTGAATTATCAGAGGAATAGAGCTAATAGCTGCATAAATACCATTGTTGCAAATCAAAAGAAGAGTGATGTTCTTTTTCCTTTCTAGTTCCAATTAATGTAGTGCTAAGGCCTCTATAAGTATACTTGCATAAACACTTAACTGGTTCAGTGTCAAACTTGAAAGTCTATCTAATGATCTTTTCCTCAAATATCAGAATTTATCTCTTTGAAGAAACTAAAATGTGATTCACTGTATATTACTGTTATCCTCTATCTGATCCCACTGTAGTTTATTAGGTTCTCAAGGTTCCACAGAGATAAACACTTAATCTTAATTTGCCCATGGGAAATAATATGCTAAATAATAGTATCATCCAATTAAGTCTTCTCAGGCAAAACATGTGCTTGGTGGCCATAAAATTCCAAATTAACATCCCACAACAAAATTAAAATTCAGTGTGATTAACTCAGATGATGATAACGTGCTCACAGCACGTAGTCTGCCCAAGCATAATATGATGTCCTGATCATAAAAGTAAGCTACTTGTCAAGATGGTTTTCACTGGTTACTTTTTTTTACATTTTATATATACCCTTTAAACACACAGAAAAGATTATGTAAAAATACCAAACTAATAGAAATCTTTTAAATGTTTGAAGCACTTTTTGCTTTCACATTTATTGAGTCTGAGAGCTCTCACTTTGATACATCAGTAGTTTACAGAACTAGATGAGTGACTTGCTGGTAAAGTTTTATAGCATCTTCACATTTTGGACTGTGAGAGACAGTTCACATTTTTTGGACTAGCATGGTTCAGATTCACTGAGGAGTTTTTAATGTATAACAGCCTTCAGATCTACTATCAGTTATTCTAAGACATGTGTCTTTCCTCTTTCTGCAGTTAGAGGTAAGGTTTTTCTCCTGTTGACATTGCTAGGAAAAATTTCTGCCATTCTTGATCTTCGTATTTCACTCTCTGAAGCACTAATAAAGAACTCATAGCTACTCCACAGAAATACTGACCAGACACCTCCCTTAGGGGAGAAGTACATTTGTGTGCCCCATTTTGCAGCAATGAAAATAGAGCAAATACCAGTTATTAATTGTCAGCTTAGAAGGCACCTTAAAGATTGACTAAGACAAAAATATGTCTGCAGTTAGATTTTTTTCTTGAATCAACCCTGGGATTCAAAATGGAGTAGAAGAGCTTTCCTGCAAAAAACAATAACAGACACTCTTCCTATACTGGAAATGGCATAATAATTCCTAGGAATGTGGAGATCTGCAATCTTCCTTGCATATGTTTCAAATTTTTTTCCATGACTGGTAGTGTCATGAAGAGTCTGAACTGGAAACGGTTGTCAATTCTTTCTCACATATTTAAAAGTTGACTATAGCTAAGGTTTCTTTAAAAAAATGTGTTTTGCAGAAACAAAGACTTCAGAGCAGAGAGAAGGAGGAAAGAACACAAAGTAAATTAGTGACTGATCACTAAATAGCCTCGTATAATTTAAGTCTGCCATACTATGAATATAAAAAACGTTCAAATGTTTGAATGGTCATATTGGTGATTGGCACATAACATACTCAGGGCTGAATAACTTGCAGAAATCAAGGAGCTAATTGGACTTGCATAGGGCTAGTTCTCTCTATGCTGCATTTTGGTAGATGAATGTAGAATAACTTTCCAAACAGATTACTAAATTATTCACTAGGAGCTTGTTTCTTTCTTCTTAGCTGGGAAGACAAGAAGAAAGGCCAGCAAGGGATCTGAAAGGAAGTATGCCTTTTCTGAAAAGAACAGAAATAGTCTGAGACCATTATTCAAACTCATGCATTTTCTTATTCCTACTCCTTTGTTCACCATACTAAGACTGAGAATTTTTTGTTTGTTTTCTTATGCTATGTTTTAAAATGCTCTTGTCTGTAAAAGCAACAGTGCAACATCAAGAAGAGATGGGGTCCAGCTTATGTTTCTCAGCTTTACTAATATCTTATATAGTTTAAGCAAAATCAGTGGCTTGAAATCCGGAATGGGAAGTCTGGAGAGGCTTCACACATCAGAATTCTTCTTGTCCATGTGACAAAAGCTGAGGAAACAGATTTATTTCATTACTAATGTGCTGAGTTGACAGAACAGTAAAAAGTGAAAGACCATATCTTGGAAACTTTTCAGTTTTATTGCTTTTGTCATACCCACTCTTCGCCTATTATCATCTCTATGTTCTGAGATACACTCATACCCAAAACACATGGTGCTATAAAAAAAATGTCTTGTGCTTTTGGCTCATATGTTTTCTATTATGTGAGAAAGCAAAATACCTCTTGTAAACAGTATTTTCTCTTTGGCTGACTTGGAAAGAGGAATGTCAACATGGTACCTAGGAATCCAAAGAGGGAGAAGAGAACTTTCAGAGAAAAATTTCTAAGAGATTAAGCACAAAAGATTCCCAAATCTAGGCCAAAGAAAGAAGCATTGTTCACTGCAGTTCAATTTTTTTGTGAACTCTTGCAAGAAAACTCAGTTTTATTTTTCCTTCCTTCTCCCCCCCACACCCCCCCCCACCCCCCATAACATTCCTTTAAGGAATGAGGTTTGTCTTATTCTTTCTTTTTTTGTAGAGGTTGTGTAGTTTGTCAGTGGAAAAGTAAATTTCTAAATAAGATATTACAAAACAGAAGATAAATGAGAAAGATCTGACATCGTATAAGGAATATAGAATATAACAAGAGATGTGGATGATATGGGAAGAAAAAGGTGCATCAACTTGAGGCAAAAAATGACTGAGAAATATTATGTTCCTATATACACTTAGAGGATGACATAATGCTGCTTAAATCATATTGCACAAGGACCTGGAACACATACCTCTACCTATAATGAAAAAAGAGAGGCAAAAGACAGGATTGAACCAATGAAAACTTTTGAAAGCAAATGGACCAGTAGTAGTGACAGTTTTAGACTTTATGTGAGAAGCTTGTTGTGATGTTGAGCCTTAGCAGCCAAGGTCCACCCACCTGCCCATTTACCATCCCTCCTCTTCAGGACAGGAGAAGGAAATAAGATGAAAAAAGCTCATAAGTCAAGGAAAAGGCAGGAAGATCACTCACTAATTACTCTTATTGACAAAAGAGACTTGGTTCAGGGGAGAACAAGTTTAATTTATTGCCCAATAAAATAGATTAAAGTAGTGAGATACAAATACAAATACTAAAACAACACCTTTCATCACTCTTCTCTCAGACCAAACTTCAGTTTTCATTCCTGATTCAGTTTTCATTCCTGGAATCAGTTTTCATTCCTGGCTCCATTATGTGCCCAGGGCAATGCATTGGAAAGGTATGTTTGAGGGGGGAAGGTGTAGTCAGGACAGTGATTTGTCTCTGGTGAATCTTACTTTTTTTTCCTCCTCCACTGTGTGCATCTCTCCACTGGCTACAGAGAAATATCTATGGTGGCACCTGGAATAGCTTCTCCCTTTCCCTCTCTGCCCTTACTATTCATCCTCATGTCTTCCACTGCTTTTCCCCCTCTGACTATAGAGTATCCTTGCCTTTTTTGGAAGGCATTTTCCCCACAAACTCATTCCCCCAGGTATGAGTCCCTCATGACCTTTTCAGCGGGGCACGGCTGTGTTGTGTGGTGGGTCCGCTGGAGGTGGCTGTAACCAGCTGTGTCCAGCACAGGGCAGCCCCTCAGCCCCCTTCCACAGAGGCCACTCCTGCAGCACTCTCTGCCAGCACCTGGGCACCTGCCCTGGGTGAAGAGCTGCTCACTACTTAGGGATGTGGAAATGCAAGCAGCCTTGTAGCAAGAGGGGCTGCAGGAGGAGAATCCATTCTTGTGGAGGGGTGACGCAGCTCAGTGCAGTGGGATATTCATGGGCTGGGGATCTGCTTCTTTGAGGAGGATAGCCAAGCAGGCTGTCACCTGCCTGCACCTGTAATTTGTAGGGTTCAAGAGAGAAGTGCTCCAGTGAAAAAACCTTGGTGCATATCTAATAGTAAAACGGTCTGTTTTTCAACAGTTTATTCAGACACCTAAAGCACTGAGTAGCTTATGCAACACTGCATTACTGGTGACTTATATTCTTTTTTTGATTGAATTTATTTCACCAGTACTAATGCTACATGTGCAAAAAGTCAGCTGTTTAGTTGGTTTGTTGGTTTTGAGTTTGAGGGTTTTTTTGACGGGCTTGAGAGGTGGAATAGGTGGTTGGTTTTTCTTAATCTCATTTTCAAATATTCCCCGCCCCCTTCCTGGAGCTGCTTTACTGATACCTAAGTAGTTTCAAAAATGCCCTGCTTAACACTTAGTGGGTGAAACATGTAATTTTTATTTACTAAATACTGGTATTCTATAGGTGAAACATCTAGATCTCTTTGTTCTCACACATGTAAAATAAAAATTTATCACTATAAGAGTTTTAGACAACATTAATACATTCTTGGGAACATGCACTTTGGAACATGTAATTTTTTGTCTTTTTGTTTGCTTGTTTTGTTGCTTTTTCTTCTGTGTTTTAAGGTAACTGCAAAGTTTGTACATTTGCAAATACAGTTTTATGTTACCAATTTAAAAAGCCCTTCATATATATAAAGAAATTCTGAAATCACAACTGCTTAGCAGCCTTGTGGAATAAAATAAAATTATATTCTGCTGGCCTTCATCAACTTTCAGTAAAGTACTTAAACACAGTAAAATTTCTGGTTTTATTTGCTTTTTTGGTAACTGTCTGATTTGTTAGAACAGTTGTTCAAAAGAACTGCTAATCCAAAGGATAAAAATCAAAAAATCACTGCAAGTTTGGGACTGGAACTTGGTTTTAAGCATAATAATTTTACTTCAAACAGTAAAGTCAGTGATTATTACTAATGTGTTTTAGAGAATGAAAAAAGAGCATTCAATTCTGAACATTAATTACTTTCTCTTTTTCTTTCTCTTTATTTTCAATTAATATATTTGAATTTAACTTTAAATTAAGAGATTTTTCTGTGTTGAAATTCTATGAGCTTTGTAAGGCATGCCTTTATAGAAAATATGTTTTAGAAGGGAATAGCACAAATGACTGCATGGTCTGTATCTAAATTGCACATTTGGTATTGATCCAGATTTTTCATTATCCATCTGCATGCTCAGAATTAAATGGGAATGGTCAAATGCTTTCCTATATGTGTGTGTCTCCTGCAGAAATGGGATCAAGCAACCTGAAAGCATCTGAGAAAAACAGGGATGGAGTTCTACTCCATATGTATTTTGGTGATATACTTAATATTTTTACAAGACTTTTTTTTGAGAAGTTTCTGGGATGGTACATACTTCAAACCAATGAAGAATCCATGATAAATTCCTAGCTCTCTTTTGTCTAATATTCAGTGTTTACCTAACAAAGATGCTTAGGGGATATAGGAGAAGGAAAGCAGAGGGATGGTGTTGGTGAATTTACAAGTTTCCTTGAATGTGTTTTATTTTTGGAATTGTTTTCATGTGAGAGTGTATTTATGTGACTATTTGCATATGCATACAATTGCTCTCCTGATGTTTTAATGAACTGTTATTTCTCTAAGAAAAGAATGAACTTTCATTAAGGAATGTATATAAAACATATTCATAACTAGATGTCTCATCCAGAGCTGGATTAATATTTTGTAAACTATATATTTAACATATTTTTTACATATTTCTACAATAGCTTGCCAGAAGTCATGTATTACCAAGTGAGGTTTCATTCCTAGGAATTTCAGTCTTTCAGCTAGCTAAGTTGTTTCAGGCATATACATTTAAAGAAAAAAAAAGAAAGAAAAGGGGGGAAAAAGTAAAAAATGAAAGAAAAGGAAAAGAAAAAAGAAAGGAAAAGGAAAGGAAAGGGAAAGCAAAAGTAATAGGAAAAGGAAAAGGAAAAATCTCTAAAATGCCGAATCTGTTGCCACACTACGTTTTTTATACTGTGAAAATTAGACTAAGAGTTTCAGTTCTTTTTTTCCCCGCTTCAGTTAAAAATAGTTCCCACACTGCCACCTTATGGCTAATATGCATTTTAAAAGTAAAAACATTCCCGCCCAGCTTGTGTTTGGACATTTTGGCATTTTTTCTGCTTTCCACTGTGTTAGTAAAAAATTTAAACGTTAACTCACTCCATAAGGCAAATTAACCTTAAGTTTAAACTGCACCGTCATTACCTGACTGTTTCTCTTCTCTCAAGTTGTAAGAACAAGAGTATGAGGCAGTGCACCCATGAGGACTAACACTAATCCATGTTTAGATACATGAGAAACTGTGTGAAAGTCTTTGATTAACATCAGCTTTCCTTACTGTGTTCAAGACTGTATACAACACAGGATTTCTATATAGGATTTCTGAATGAAAAAACCAAATAACTAAAAGGAACCTTAATCCATATGCCTTTTTTTTTTTTTTCCATTGGATATCTCAGCAAAGGGAAATGGAATTGTGGCACACAATTAACCAACTGTATGTGCAACCCAGAGAAATCTTTTGATAAAGTCAAATGAAAAGATAAGTGTAATCCATTTTACTGCGTGATAGAATGGGTAATTCCAAAAACTCAGGTGTGAGAAAATGTCTAGAAGTAAAATTCTGCAGCACTCTGCTGTTTAAAAAATTTTAAAACCCACAATGCCTGACAAATTGAAAACTGAAAGTAAGTAATTTACCTTTATCAAAAAAATTAAGAACTATATCACATCATCCCTAAGTACAACAGTAATAAACTCAGACAAATTACCCAATATTTTTGTTCTCTAACTTTCCAAAAAAAATTCTTTCAAATAAGTTCTTGCCAATGAAAAGATCCCATCTGAAAAAGTGATAAGTCACAAATGACAGAAGTACACAGAAGATACTGAACAACATGAATTTTAATAAGAAATATTTTGCAGCAATACAGTGTTTGATGAAAAAGCACCTAAGTGCTGTATCTATTTACTTAACTTATTTTGTAGTTAATACTATTATGTAAAACCTTTTTCTTAAGGGCCTATGCAAATAGAATCTCAGAACATAAGTAGCATTAATTTACTTCACTAATACAAATATTTTTTTAAAAAAGAAGTAATCCTTATTTGCAATGATTATCAACATATTTGAGCATTAAATCACTATAACTGCACCGAATGACATCATACTGTTTGTGTGATTGAAAAACTTTGTATCAGGTGTCATATGTGATTTTTCACAGTTTCTCATCTGGACTTCCCTGATAGTCAATATTCTCCAACATTTGCTTAAATTGTATTCTCTTGGAAGCATCTGTGGCAAAAAGTGCCTTTGCTGAAATAAGGTAGATGAAAATCCAAAACTAATTTTTAACAGAGATAAGTGGTGGTTTGGTTTTATATAATTTTTGGGTTTTGGTGGGTTTTTTTTCCCCTTTAGTATTGATTCTGAGGTAGTCAGAAGTGAATGAGCATGCAAAAAAAAAGTCAGCAGCAAAACTAATCAATTTTTTATAGTAATTAAAAAAAAAACCTAACCAAATAAAAACTGCCAACACAAAGGAAAAAACCCAATGAAAAAACCAAACCAAAACCAACCAACCAAACAAACAACTCTCCCAAACAAAAATAACAACCAAAAAAACCAAGCAACCCCCACCCCCCAAAAAAAGCCCCACAAATCAAAACAATTCCCTCCAAATCGAGCCCATACCAGCTGGTGAATATGATATGAAATAAAAGACAGGATTCTTTAGCAGAAAAGTAATTTTTGAACAAATAGAGCAAAATGTAGGGAGAATAAAAAATAAGAGAAAATTTGCTGCAAGCAAATCTGTGTTTCATGCCCCTTCCACTGATTTATACAATAGATGGAGCCTAGCAGAGAAGACCTACTTTAAACTAGAATAGACCTAGAAAATTCACTCACATGAATTATATCTGGAATGTTAAAGTAATTTTTTTAAAGGGAATCCTACCACAAAATTGTGTAAACTGCGCATAAAGAATAATCCCTTAATAGCACTGAATAGTTTTTTGCTCTTGTATTCTTAAGATAGGGACCATTGTTTTTTTTGCATAACATTGGAAATAATATGTACACAACTATTTAAATCTAAAGAAAAGGCAATGAAATTAGTCAAACTGCCTGGTTTTGTGCTTCCATTGAAATGATAATTTAAATATTTATTTTGTTTTTTATGTCATTATGACACACCAGATTATATTTGTATAACTGGAAGAAAAATCAATTAATGAACCAAATTTTAAAGAAAGATTTGGTGAAAAACATTCCATGAAAAAACTGAACATTTGTGCTCCTAGCAAACCCAGCTCCTCTTTGATTAACTACATAAACTCACCTCCAAACACTATAATTCCTATGTGCAGTTGTTCTCCAAGGCCCCAAATGTATCTTGCTGTGTGTTTATATAACATAATTTGTTTTGTATAGACCCAGCATATTTCAAAAGCCCAAACAATTGTGTACTTTGAGCAACAGTACATTAACTATTCATTTTGGATGTATTTTTAATTATAAAGAACTCTAAAATATTCTGTGTGCCCCATTCTGTTTCTGGAGTAAATTAAAAATTATTTTTTACCAAATTACCTCATTAATTTACTACTAATATCTCATATTGTATTATGTTCCTCCCAAAAACTAATTTAAGTTCCTCAAACTTACATGAAATATAGGTAATTACTACTGCCTTTCACACTTTGGAAATGGAGAATACGTAACATTTCAAAAATATTTAATAATTTGTGAAATTTAGGGTAAAAGATGAAGACTAGAATTTTTTTTAAAGTGTATGTTTCTCTTCCAGTAAAACAGATGTTGATCTTTAGTGTAATCATTAGAGACTTTAAGACAAAAATAAAAATTAAAAGGGGATGGGCTTTTCTATTTGCCATGTGAAGATCCAAGTGTTCTTAAAATCACATACCAGGAGTTTCAGGTCAGGTACCCAAAACAGAAATAAAATGTATTACATTCCCCTAAAAATGGAAAACAAAGTATCATTCCACTGTACACATGGTTTTTATAAATAATGTAGTTAATTTTTCCCTTACAAATACAAATTTTAGGAGTAAAGGAGAATGTAAAATGGTGTGACTGAGAAGGTTTAGATCAAGACTGAAGTAGGTACTCTTGCATACAGCTGATGTGGGCAGACTCAAGAAGATTTTGAGTTTTTTCCCTACAGCAGATTGGAACACATGGGAAAAATTTTAGTTCCCACTACAGTGCTCCTTAACATTTTATTCTTATGTTGTGGAAGACCCATAAGAGGGACTTTTATATGGTCTTGTAGTGATAGGACAAAGGGGATTGGACTCAAGCTGAAGTTCAGATTTGATATTAGGAAGAAATTCTTTACTGTGAGGATGGTGAGGCACTGGAACAGGTTTCCCAGAGAGGTTGTAACGTCCTGTTCATGGAGATGGTAAAGGCCAGTCTGGATGGGGCTTGTTCAGTGGAAACATTCCTGCCATAGGGACAATTTTTCAGTCCTTTTCAATCAACCTATTCTATCATTCTATGGTAGCATTTTTTTAAAATTAATAAAATACATACTTTCAAGGTAGAACTCTATTCTAACAAGTAACTTGGAAAAATATTATCAAATAATATTTTACTGTCAATTTTCTCATTACTAAAGTCAATAGTTAAACTCTCTAACTCAGCACATCCTCAAGCTATTTTGTAGGAAAATAAGTACCAAATATACTTGCTGACCACTTAATTTTGATTATGTTCTCCTGTGTTCTAATGTCACTAACTCCATTGGCTTCCCCAGGCCAACAAATTCCCCATTTATGGATTCCTTTTATTTTACTAAAGTTTTTAAAGGATTTAAGATTTTTTCTAATAACATGTATCATATTAATAAAAAAAGGACAACAAAATTAATTACTGCATCTTACATCCCCTTTAATAGATTTGGAATAAAGTTGCCTTCCCCTGTGTTGCCCTGGGAAGAAATTTTGGTGGTATTACTTTTCAAAATTACTTGCTAGACAAGCATGAATTGTCCTATATACAAACACAGCCAATAAGTTCAACCATGTGTTCAGTGATTGTGTTAAATTTAAGAGTTTAGAGACATACATTAAAAGTATCTGGTAGACTCCATAACATTTGCATGGATGAATATATTTTGTGCAATCCCAGCTATAAAAATTAAAATAGTACTGAAAGGCAACATCACCAAATATAGCAATCTTTTCTTTGAATCCTCAGGATTCTGGTACACCTGTCACCATTTCACTGTTACTGTTGCTACATCTCTTATTCAACTTATGGTGCATGTTAAAAATGTACAACTTTCTTGTCTTTTGTTTTGCCTGGCTATATGTGTGCACCAATGGGATGATTTCAGCTATTTGAGAGAATTTTAATTTATTAAGCAATAGGGTTTTAACTGAGCAATTGCATTTCAGGATGATCAGGAGATAGTGAGAACTACAAAAACACTGATTTTGTTTTTCCCCTAAGAAAGTGTGATATCCTCAATTCTTGAACAAATACTTCAGGTATGCTAGATGGAGTAATTTAATGTAGAAAATTATAAAAAAGATCGCTAACGTAAAGAAGATTACATTAAAAATTGAAAAGCAAGCTGACATCCAAAAATTACAGCTTTCTTAGCAACAGGACCTATGAACCCTTTTCACGTTTGTGTGAGCTTTTAGGTGCTTACGATAACCCAATCACCTACTTTAGCTTTATGCCTGTGGTATGAAATGAAAGTTGCATGAAAACAATCACTCTTAGGAAGAAAAGAGAGGGAACCCAGTGTATAATTGCTTCAATCCACAACCACGTAATTCAGAATTATGTATACACTTGGCCTCTAGCTAATTACTTCCTCTTTATAGCAACATATCTGAACATTGTGTGAGAGGAAGAAAACAGTATGATGTGTCACAAGGTGAGTATTGCAAACAGAAAAAACAAGAGTAAGTTTCATCTCTTTGCAACTAGAATAAACAAAAGGGAACAAGGGCCCGTCAGATGAAGGTTATTAATTTGTATCTACTATATTTGAAGATTTAATATGGAAGCTGTAAATAAGCAAATTACCAGCTGTCAGAAAAATTTTCACTATTAATTTAAATGAACATCCTTTAGGCAAGCTAACATTTTGTTAGCCTGCAGGCTAATTCTAGAATAGAAAAATGCATAAACAGTTAATGAATTCAAAGTTCATTTTCCACGTTTTTACTAATATAAAAATAAACTTTCATTGCCAAAGTGCTTTGTTTATAAGAATAAAATTCATGGTGAGTGGCCTCCCTGTAGGATACGCGATTAAACAAATTCTTGTTATTCTGTTTGTCCTCTTTTTTTCTTTAAAGGTGACTTTTATATTATGGAATTTGATTAGAACATATGTGTCTTATGAAGGTCAAACTGTAAAGCTTTTTATCATGAAGATGAGGCAAATAAAAGCTACTCTTGATTTATGTTTGTATGCTGTACAAGATGTCAAGTCAGAGAAGCAACCTTGGTCAATTCCTCAAAAAAATCTGTCTGAGAGATGACCTTAGTGACTGAAACCAGAGTTTGTCCTCTGTAAGTCATAAGAGGTTCTGCCAAATGTGTTTTACTGCCCAGAAAAGGGACACCCTGTAAATGCACCTGTTTATATTATGCCCTTTTGGGAATGTCTACAGAATCCAAATGAGAGCAGAGAGGAGACACTACTGTTAACACCTATTAAGCTTCTAAATCTACGGAGGGAAATGCTACACTGTACAGAGACCTAAGGCAGGTCAAAAAACGGAGGAGTTTATTTACTGTTAATTGCCACTATGGTGTCACATTTTGTGGACAATTCAGAAAACTACATTTTCACAAAATAGAAGCTTATAAAAATAGAGTTTGATACACAAAGTTACATGATTCATGTGTAGTTTATTTGTATCATTTGAGAAAAATAAAAATCAGAGGAAAATTATATATATCAAAGAATATATCAAAAATATATCAAACAAATTTTGTATGCACAAAATGCCATGAGCTTCCCTGCATCACAATCCTTAATTTTAATGAGCTAACATATTTTAAAAAATAACTGCAGAACACATATAAGAAAGAGTTAAAGCAGAAACTTCCAAAAGAGAAGTTTCTTTTAATTCCACATCAGTTCTTTAACTTTACAAGCATAATGTGAGGGTTTCTTAAAAATGAAAGGCTTTATATTCCTGACTTGCATGGCAGTGCATATTGTCATTTTTCAGTGGGGGGAAAAAGAAGAAAAAGTGTAATTTGTCCTTTTTAATTTCTTGTACAAACACTGATATTCCAGTATTGACTAAGGTGTTAGAATTATAATTGTTATTGTGCTAATGAGGATACATCAGATGCTTCTATGCTGCAAACTAATCCAGGACATACTACACATGTTCAGTTTCCATGGCCATTGCTCAGCTTCCAGGCAGTCAATAAAATACTTTTTACCAAAGGCTAACTAATAATTGTTGGAATGGCATTTTTGTGAGGTGCAGAACAAAATTATAGTTCTGAGAGTGAGCAAATGACTGAGAAATCAAAGTTTTAGTAGAAAACAAGTTGGAAGGAATGCAGAAAGACAGACAATAATTGACAAACCTGAAGCAAACTCCACTTTCATACTTCAGTCAACTGCACTAGTCATAACTTCATTAGAATTGTATTTTCTGGGAGGATATGCTTACTCTGGTCTCTGAGCCTGCATCGTATATTATTGTCCTTTTGGACAACAGTATTGCAAAATACTAAATGCTGTTTTGTACTATGAATTTATACACTGATTCTTCTCTGAAGGAAGCTCTCAGAAAATAGTTGACAGTGGTTTATGAAGTAGAGTGATTATGATATACCCTAGACAAATTTGCAGTCTGCATGAGGATTTGTGCATGAATTAGAAATTTTTGTTCCTCTGCTACAAGATATTTGTAGTACAGAGTTATATTTTGAGAAATACATTATTTATTTCATTATTCAATGCAACAGAATGCACTCAAAAATGCTTATCTGTTGTTTTTAGGACACACTAGATTTTCACACTAGTTTTTCTTTGAAGAATATTGGAAAATATTCTATGCCTCTGGAGAGTCTTGTAAAAATAAATAAATTCCTGAAGCTCATTTAAAAAAAATAAAAATCAGCATTTTTCATGTTTCTACTGAAGCAAATGACCAAAGAGAAACAAAAATAGCATTATAAAAAAGGGTTTTAAATTAAATAATTTCTACAACATATCTCTCAACGAAGCAAACATTAGTAACATTTTGCTTCTGGTGATTATACCTGATTATAATGTTTATTTACAGTACAAAATAATAAAGCTTTCTGATCTCTGCACATAAAAATGTGGTAAACAAAAACATGCAGCCAAATAAGTTAAGTCAGGGCTTATCCAGAGGCTATTAAGCATTTATAATAAACTATGTGAAAGATTTACAAAGCCACAGGCTTATCTGGGACTGCTGTGAAACACAGCTCTCTCTACTTGGTTTAATGCAGAATCATGTGGTATTCTCAAAGGGTAAACTCAAAGCTTGTTTGTCAACCATATCTTAAAAACACACAGTTTACATTTTTGGGAGAAAGAACATGGAATTCGGCTTCACATTTAGTACTCTATGTTTCACAGTTAATACTCTATGAAATCACACAAAATTCTTCAACTTTTGCTCCATTATTTATATTAAATTCATAAGGGCAAAAGCAATTACTGTACACTTAAAAAATAAAAGACTTCTGAATTTATTTCCTGTATTTTGATGAGTCCTCAAGTATTACCCCTTTGAATTATTTTACAGGATCCGTCATTATGTTATCTCATTTAAGAATACATCCATTAAACAAGTTTTGAATTTTATAGTAATTGCCTTTAAACAGAATTTCAGTCATAGAACAGGATTAAAATACGTCTTTCAAATTGCACTATGCTGACATAAATACTTAAAGGACAGTAACTTAAACAGATCATATCCATGAATTGACAACATAGAGTCCAGTCAAACAAAGGTTTTTTAAAAAGTTTTCTTATTCTTTGAAAGAGCTAGGTACATTGAGAAAAAAAAAAAAAAAGAAATAAAGATTGTGAATAGCTATTTTCACTGTTATCTAGGATTACAGTTTAAACAGTACATTCTTTTAATTTAGTTTTTAAGTTTATTTGGCTAATTCTAAAAAAGATTTTTAAATGCAAAGGAAAGGTAGAAAAGCAGGAATCATCTTCACAAATTATCCAGAAATATGTCTTCATGGAAAAATGCAATATTTTATGCATTATGCAATATAGTACAATATTTCTCTTTTTCCAGCATAAACCTTTGAATTTTCTATTTCCTATCAGGAAAGCAAAGCCAATATAAGAAGGGAAAAAAGCAGCATGTTTTTGTCATATGAGAAAGAGATCATTTCCAATACACAAAAGGAAATAGACTTTTTGAAGAACTATTAATAAAACTCACACAAAGACTGTTTATGTTTGAAGATTTTTTTAGTGTCTTGTGGAGATACATTGTAGGCATTTATGGAGCTGTATTGTTATCAACACACTTTAGTAATGATTTACAAGCATTGTCAGGAAGCGGCCTGCAAGAACGTGCAGGAGGGTTACTTTAGAGAGTGATGTCATGCAGAATCAAAACAGAGGGAAGAAGATTTTGGAGAAATATTGGTGGCTGCTCCTTGGAACAGAGAACAGTTTAATGTGTCACTGAAATAAACCCAGCATTATCCACCAAAGAAATTTGTCTTTTAGGGAAGCCTGAATCAATGAAAGCAGCATGACTTAGTGATGAGGATCTTATCAGACTATGATCTATCAGCTTTATGATCCTAATTTTGGGTGGTAAGAACAGCAAAGGCGAACAACATCAAAGCCAACATGAAAGATATCTATTAGATGTAGAGATATACATTGGTTTTGCTAATTTTCAGGTTTCTGTGGATAAGTACCAGATCATTTCACATGCTTCCCTGCTGCAGCAATTTCATTGCTTCAGAAATTTCACGGTGTAACATTATAACTGTTTTATAATATATTAGGATAATTTTTTTTCTTCCTTACGTAATCATTTTTGGATGAAGCTTCATAATCATTCTATATTGCATATCTAAGAAACAGAATAGTAAATTCTGTTTGAAGCATACTGTTGTCCTGTATAGAGAAGGCAAAATAGTCCAGCAATAAGATAAACAAAACTCTATAAATTTCAGCCAACGCTTAAAAAATTCAGATGTTTGAGTCTGCAATGTTACATTATATTATATCAGGCTATGTGCACTGTGACACACCACACTACACTAGATTACTAGATACAATGCTATACCATATTATGCTAATTATATTATGTCAATGAAAGTTTGCAGGAGGAACTCTAAACAAACAGCTATGTCATAGAACAGTAAAACATGAATGCAGCAAGTATTCAGAGCAGACATAGTAGAGATGAGACAATGCTGAGTAACATTAATATTCACCATGAGAGAGAACAAAATTCAGTTGAAAGGGAAAAGTAGGAAAAAATTCTTGAAAGGTCCAACCAGATAGATTGTAATTGCCTGGGTCTTATAATTAGATTTAAGTGACAATTGTATGCAACTTGATAAAATGGTTATGAGTATCCCACTATCCTGAGCAGCTCAATCAGTTGTTGCCACGAAATGTTAAAAACCTTAACCTCATTTTGAAAGAAAACTTTTCTAAGCATCAACAAACACAGAAGAAATTTAACTTCTTTCCATTATGAAAGCAAAACTGTAGGAGTAAGTTAGAATAGGAGAATTCATAAACCAAAGACTGTATTTTCAACAGCTCTTTATATGAGATGCATGTAGTTAAAACATTTTCATCCTTTTCCAATTAATAATAACTAAGCAAGCAGAATTTGAAGGACATTTTTACTACTTAATCTGTATAGAAGCTGAGAAAATAAAATAGCATAGTTATACAACAGCAAGCATATAGCTAGGAAAATAATAGTAAGTAGGACAGTCAGGGGACAATTCAAGTCATGCCAATCACAGCAAATTACATATCTTTAGCTAAAGAAGCCACGAAACACAAATGCCATAAGTAAGGCTCAACGCAATGGGTGAGGAGATCAAGGAGGTTAACATACTGTAACAATTGGCTCAAGGGAGATCAGGTGTCCTGGAGGGGACTTTTAATTAGAGCTTTTTGGACTGGATGTGGAATGCATTCCCATAGGAGTTCCTTAGTAGCTGATTAACGGGAGCAGCATTATCAGCGCCCTTGGACTTGATGGTACATTTTGCCTGCTAAGCAAAAGAGGCAATACTGCAGGTATAGTCAGAGGGAAAATATATATACAGCATGACAATGCTGTGATGTATGAAATTAGCAAAAACTATAACACAGTACAACTAATCACAGTAAAATACATTTAGTCAAGTCCATTATGGAATTCAGGTAGAACATACCACCATTATGTCAGTCATTCTTCAAATTTCATTCTTTAAGACTTAGCTTTCCAAATACTTGACACTTTTTGCAATCTATGAACTTCAAGATCTTTCATCCTTCTTAATATTGATAACAAAGAGCCCCTAATTGCATTTGAAACATTTATTTTTTTATATTCTACAGTTTTCTTTCCATTTTTTTTCTGTCAAGTTGATACATAATCTTATTTTCCTTGTCCATATTCACTTTATAGGAAATATTTTAAAGATTATATATAAAGCGGTCATTTAGTATGGTTTTGCTGTTGTTGGTCTAAACAGATAAAAATAAGAGAAGAAATACCATCAGCATGCATTTTTAAAAATTTGTAATATTATACAATTTATTTAGGCTCTTTTCCCCCCCTCCTTCTTGAGCACCATCTGCAGTATTTCAACCATGTAAAATGCTGTTTAGTGCCACAGGGAGACTTATATAATTTGTGTCAAGTTTCCCTGAGAGTAGTACAAATGGTTTGTTATGACACATTTGATCAACTCCTACTATCTCATAAGACTAACCTCAAAAACAGTAAAAAAGATTCCAGTCTTATTATAATTTCAATGACTTTGAATGAAAAGTCCCCTAATGTAAAAAACCAAACCAACCAACCAAAGAAAAAAAAGTCATCCCTCAAAAAAGAACAACAAAAACAAAATAACAACAAAAAACCCCATACAACTACAAACACACCCACTCAACAAGAAAAGCAAAACCCCAAATGCCCAAAATGCACGATACCACACCAAAATAAACCTGAAAAAAGCCACAAGCAAAATAACCCCATTTTTGGACTAACATATCTACAGAAAAAAAATTAGTAAATCAGTTGACACTGACAGCTTGTCTGCCTTTGGGAGCTACTACATAATAAGCTAGAATATTAATTTATTAGATACTTAGTATGGACTTCTCATGCAAAAGTGTCCTTACAGCAATTAATCGGACTATGTTAGAATCACCCATCTCTGCAATCAACATGCTACCTCTCTTTTACAATAAGCTTTTGTGAATTATCTTGCAGTTTTTGAAAGATACTCAAAATAATTTGAATTATTCCTGGGAATAAGTTGACAGACACTGATGTGGTATGTGCTTCTGGGGATTTTTTCATCTGCAAAAGACACTACTTTTCATTATTTTCTTCTTATCTCTTGAGAGACACCAGCTCTGTGGTGGTGTCTGAAGCTCTGAAGAAAATATTTCTACCCACTTAAACCAGACAACCTGACATATCCCAACACCACCTTTCTACTATCAATAGCAGGCCATGACATTACCTCCTAAAGTCAGTGTTCGGTACCATAATACGGTGGAACTACAGATAAAGGTATTTAATCTAGAAATTGAAGAAATTAAACTCATTTGGGTTAAATAGAGAACAGGCATAATAATTAATTGCAAATGTCTCTGTGGCAAAACTGAGTGATTAGCATGGTACCTTTCTCAAAGGCAAGCAAAATGTGATCCTCTACCTAAAAAGACTCTTTTAAAGATTAGGTTATTTAATGGATATGGTAAAGTTCTGCATCATAGTTATGAGAGCTATGCTTAGTTGGTGAGACTTTCTCATGCTTATGGTATTGAATGAAAAAATCTAGAATGGAGCCCATAGTATGATCTAATGCAACATGTAATGCAAAGTGAAAGCCTCATACCTTTTATTTTCTTGCTTTTGGGGTTTTTTTTGAAGTTTGTCCTTGAGTTGAACCTAACAACTAAAAACTTTCTCTTGCCTTAACAAGGTACTACCCTGTACTTTCATGAGTAGAATTTTCTTAACCCAAACCTTGAAGACTAATCTCTTCACTGAGAGGCAGAGTTAATTTAAGCTGCTGTTTTCATCTGTATTTTTTGATGATATGTATTAGATGTTTTACGTGTTTTCCAGTGTATTAGTTGTTTTCCAACACACAGAAGATATTAAGCATTTTCTTTTATGAAAATCACTGAATTTGGTAAGCCATCTAAAGACTGACCAATAATTGTGATTTTCTAGTTAACACGCATTCCCCAAGCCCTATATGCTTGCTATACAATACAGTTTTAGAAATGGATAATGAAAATGGCACGACAGTGTATTTAAATCCTGCTGTCTCACTTCCTCATTATACACTTAAGCATTAAATAATTAAGTGATATATCATCAAGCTGGGCAGCGTATACTTTTGCTGACAACCTAGAAATATATTCTTACTGATTAGAAAAGAGACTCTTGGAAGTTTTAGTCTAAATTCATACAAATTAAGTAAGAGAGAGAACAACTGTTTTTAAACACTTAGGGTTGCATCTTGAGCATGGCTTCTACAGTTTCAAGTGAAGTAGGAGCTTTTATTCTGACATTCTTCAGTCTAGTGAGCATCCTATATAGAGCTACATGTTCATGTCCCTATTTCTCCATCAGATAAACTGTTTTGGAGGGCTCTTTACCAGCATGCACTTTTAAAAATCATATGCTCCCATGGAAAGTTTCAGATTCCACAATTTACAAATTCACTCTGCAATCTATCTGAACCATAGATAATAAAACACAGCTTACATTTTCTGAAAGTTCTAGTTATAAAATTCCACATAAGTTAAGAATTGACCAAATCAGCTTGCATATTCTTTTTGAAAGTACGGTAAATGCTTTCCAGTTTATTTCAGATGGCTTTATTCCTCTGCCTGTACCTATAATTGCACCCTACAGCTATGAATGCATAGAGGATTTCAAAACTGCTATCTCACAGGGTTAGAGAATTCTGATAAAATAGTAACATGAAAAAAATATTAGGGAGAGACTGTGAACTGATTTTTTTAAAAAAGTGAAAAATTCTTTCTGCATACATTATGCCAAGTTTATCAGAAAATTCAGTAGGGCAGCATTTAAAGATTCTTTTCGTTTTTGTTTAGACTTAAAATCAAAACTTCTGAAAAACAGTTATTTCAAGGAAAACGTTTCTGCTACCATAAAATAGAGTTGTTGTCAAAGAATACATCTGTTGAATGTTTTGTAACTATATTCATGCTGTGCAGGGTCACTTACGCATTTAAATACATAGATATTTTTAACCGAAACAATAATCCAACTTTAACTTTAACCAAGAGTTTATGACTGAAATCTATCCCAAAGATTATATCAATTGACCTACAAAGTCTAACTTTTGAATTCAAACGTTAACCATTCAAACAAAACCCATAGTTCTGGGGTTTGTTTTTAATGGACCAAATCCTTTATCTGGTGTAACAGAGGACAAGGTTTCATTGATTTCACCTGTGTTTACAATTGCAAGTTAAGTGACACATCTTTTACATAGTTTTTATTAAACTGTTATTCAAAGGCATGTTATGCCAGTCAAGAAAAATGAGCTCTTGTCCAAGAGGGAGAGAAAAGAAAAAGAAATGTGTCCTAAAGAGAACGTTTTAAATTTAAAAAATACAGATGAACTTCTAAAAACCTTCTAACTGAAAAATTTAAAGACACAGGATACACATTCTGGAGCCCTGCTATGTATAAGTCTGCGCTGTTTCATCAAAAACATTCTTATCGTGACACCTAATGACCACTTTCAGGAAAAGTTTAAAAGATATATACAATCAATTCTTGTTCTTTTCCATTGAATAGAATGTACTTCTCTCTGTTATAGTTGGTTTGGTTTGGTTTGGTTTGGTTTGGTTTGGTTTATGGGTTGGTTGGTTGGTTGGTTGTTTTTTTTGCCTACTGAGATTCTGCTTCAAATAAATTATCTTTTTCTTAGGTCTAATACTAGAGTTACTGGCATGTATTCCTTTCCATCTTATTAAATGAATGATGATTCTTTTCTTTTGTGAATATAAAATTTCCCCTATTTTTTTCCATTAATGATATTTTAAATATTCCATATGTTTAAGTCAGGGCAAAATAAAACATATTCAATGAAATATGATAAAATATTATTTATGACAGAAACACAAAATTTGAAAATTTATTTCAATAGAGAGAATTACCAGTGCAACATTTCTATTTTGCATTTCATATCAGTCTTAAAATGAATGTGTGCCACATTTTGAAAATTTTTTGCTATTTGTGAGATATCTTGAATTATATTGGAGGAGACCTAAATAGGGTATATGAAATTCAGGTTTGCATTTAGACCTGCCTGTGACAATAGTTTAAAGAATTAAGTAGCTAAGCCAACGTATGCCCTCTTGGAGTAAGAAATGGTAAAATTATTTCTAGCAGCTATTAAACTTTGATTAAACTGAATTTCCCTAATAAGTTTACCTTTTACTTATTTTTAGCATTATTGCCCATTAAGAACACCTACTAATACAATTACTGCAACTTCTCCTATTTTAGAAACATCAATATCATTTTACATTCATTAATTCTGACATTTACTATCTGGATCAAGGACATCAAGGACAATAAAAAGGCCAGTAAAATATCTGTGACAGCACAGAACTCATTGTGGGCTTCAAAACCCTTGAAACTGACAAAATACTCAATAATGAGCCAAAGAAAATCTCTTTGCTGCATCAGCACTCTTGATAGAAGAATTCAAGACTAATTTTAACGTGACTGCATTAACTGTAATGGTGGACCAGATGTATACAGGACAAAGCTGCTGATCTCAAGACCAGAGTCTGACTATGTTGAGCCAGGGATGAAAAGAAAGACTCAAGTCTTCAGGTGGATCAGAAGGTTCACTTTAATGAAAGTAGTGGGTCTTTTATAATGTGATTTGCTAAGGTGATACTTAATTGGTCACAAAGTAGAAACATCTCACCTTTTTGGTGACTATGAATAGCACACTCTAGGGAATCATAACTATAAATGATTCCCCAGTTGGTTACAGAAAGAGAGATAATAATTGTTTTAATTATTTTCCTCTGATTCCCAGGCTCAGCCTGAGAAAAATTATCTCTGTTCTTTCTTCTAATGAACTGAGAAGTGTCTATATGAGACCTCACCAGTTAGTTGCAGGACAATGCATTTGTGTTTTAATCTGGGGAGAGAAACGTACTCTCAATCTTTTGTTGGTGACTTAATTAGCATATCTGAGATATTTCCCATCCTGTGACACTTTAAGCCCTAACGCTGAAAGCTCTGGGAAATTGGTCTTTTCACCAAAACAGTGATTAGTTGTTCAGTTAAGATGATCACTTGTAGGAAAGTAACCATGGCAGCCTTGAGCCTAACTGAAAGCAGGTGACCTAAGTATTTTTATGGTTATTAAGCATTATTGTACTTTCTATTGTAAGTATTCTATCTCCAGAAAATTTCATAAGCATTGCATTGGATAAGAAATTGAAGGAAACAGAGCATAAGTGCTTAAATTACACAATAAACCATAGAGAGTTTAGCAAACACTTTAAATTGTTCTCTTCATCATACAGATTGCAGAGAATTCTCACAGGTATGAATGAAATTTCCTGACACATCAGCAATGTTGATGGTAGTTGGGTAGCAGACTGGAAAAGTGAATGGGAAAAAAACCCCAAAAAACCATTAAATCTCAGGCTGAAGAATATCTCTGCAGGCAAAAAAAATCAGTAAGAAATGTGTATTCATCACTCATCAATCAATGCTGCACCCAACACAGTGCCAAATCCCATCTTATTACATACCATGAATTTATCCAGTTCTTTACGCAGGCAACTACATGATGGTCTTTCACCACACTACTATCTGTGTCAACTACTGAGAAACAGAGGAACTCAAAAGTAGTGAGTTATCATAAGAAATTAATATTTCATGATAACATTACACATAGATATCTGCCAACTTCTGAGAGAACTCAACTTAATGTCATATAAAGAACAAAAAAACCCAGACTATCAAGACTAGATTAAAAAAACAGAAGGAAGAGAAAAACTTAAAAAGGCCACCTTTTAAATTTATTCTAAAAGTAAGGTGATAGTTTTTGTATACTTTTTGTAGTACAAACTATGTTTTATCTATCAAAGTTCTATTATTTTTCTTTAAAAAGTCTTAACTTTTAAAAGTAATCAGCATTTTTCTGTGACATTTATTTTTGCAAGAAAAGAACACATGAATATCAAAATCCATTAAGTTGTCAGCTGTCATTAGCCACAGCAATCAGTCAGGTTTGTTAAAACTAAATTTTCTCATCTGAAAAGACAGACATGGACTGAGAGGTATTGATCAATGTTGGTAAAATATCCTCTCAGGGCCCACCTCCCTGGACAAAATTTTCATCTAGGGCTACGTGTAGTCTTGCTGCAGAGAAGTTTAGGGATCTCATGCAAAAGACCAACCCCAGAATAAGTGAGTAGAGTCCATTTGTATAGACACACCAGTATGAGCCAGAGCTAAAGAGGCAGAGACACAAGTACTGCATTTTGCACTGTGTTAGAGCCTTACATCTGCAGAAGCTGAAGTCTTTGCCTTGAGAACACTCCACTGGCCACAAGACCATTGGATCAAGTCAGAACAACAAAGGATGGAGATGAAAGGTCAAAGGGTCATTGATTAACTTGGGGTTTGACCAATCAAGGGTTATTGATTAACTTAGTTATTCACTAATCAACCAACTTGAGTGGGCAGGATTTTTAACCAGCACTACTTTCTCCCCTTCCAGATATGAAACACACTGACTATTTCTGGATGCATGACTTAGTTTTTTTTCATTGCCTCAGTGTGCCTGGTTTGCTTCCGCAACTTGATGTCTTTTTTTGCTATTATCCTTTCATGGTATCTGGGTGAATGAATCTGCTCCCCTTTGAGGAAGTATGTTAAGAAGCTTCACTACAGATACTAAATAAGCATACAGAGACTACTTGACAGTGAATACCATCTCAACTTAATGTCTGCATTGCTTGTGATACAGCTTCCAGCTAATGGACTACAAAATCAAGTTTCATTAAGAACCCCTAAGGAAGTGCAAGAAAGTAATGACCTACTCTCAGAAAAAAAAAAAAAAAAAAAAAAAAAAAAAAAAAAAAAAAAAAAAAGAGAGATTTAGACTGATTTCATACTCATTACATATTATCATCCTAAAACATTTAAGTGTTTTCTGATATGTAGCCTTATGGTCACAAAGACAGGGATAAAGAGTTCTGAGTAAGGTACCCAGATCATTTTTCTAATAATAGGAGGTCTAGCTCCCCAGAGAAGTCACTACTACTGATGACCTGGAAACCACTAATCTAGTTAAAAAAAAGCATTGTATGAAATGTGATGCAGAAAAAAATACATTACAATGGAATTAAAATAGAAGAACTTCATGTGTGTATTCTATCAGCGATTTCTTTTTTCTTCTTTTCCTGTGAATCTTACTTTCTAACATACATTACATGAAGGGTAGAGAAGTTATCTTCAATATCTGGGGCCAAGAAAATGATTGAGATTTGCTAAAACTATAACCAGGTTTTGTCACTGATAGCCAATATTGTCGAATTTTCTTCTATTGGCTTGTTTCTTAATTCTCAAAATAAGATAAGGATCAATTCTTTCTTTAAAAAAAATTACAGGCATTTTGCTATAAATCTAAGATCTTTAAAGGTGTTTATTGATTTATCTGTTTTCATAAAAATTGATTGAGGGTAATAATTTCTAAAAGCTTCAAGTAAATCAGACCAGTATTTTTTGGAAGATATACAAGTCCTGATCTCAAAACTTCAAAAACATAATAATCTGGGAAACTACTAATTAATTCTTATGAGAGTTAGCTCGTATCTGACTAGTGAACTTAGAATCATAGATTCATTTAGCTTGGCAAAGATCCCCAAGATCATTGAGCTCAACCATAACCTGACACCACCAAGCTGACCACTAAACCATGTCCCTAAGTGCTACATCTATGTGCCATTTCAAAAATTGTAGTACTCAACTGCCTCCCTGGGCAGACTATTCCAATGCTTGATAATAATTTTGGTGAAGAATTCTTTCCTATTCTTTCCTAATATACAATCTAAACATTCCCTGGTGAAATTCGAGGCCATTTTCTTACATCTTATCCCTTGATAGTTGCAAGTAGAGACTAACTCTCACCTCATTATAGCCTTTCAGTTACTTGTAGAAAAAAAGTAATCTTTGCTTCTACAGGACACTAAAATTCAATTTTAAGCTTTCAAATTTATTTAAGCATAAAAGATCATAAAATAAAGCAGTTTTGAGTTGATTATAAGGCTCTGACATTTTTCAGCAGTGGGATAAATACGAGATCACTGCATGTCCCATAACTCATTGCAGTAGTTATTGCACCCTCTAAGCAGAGATATTAGTTGGGTTGTTTTGTTGTTTTTTTTTAAATATACATATATATATATATATATATATATTGAAAGGTATCATTTTATAAGTAATGCCTAATATTTCTCACTTAACTGTTATGTATTTACAAACGTAAATGTAACATTGAAGATGTGAAATATTAACAATATGTTAGAGAAAACTATCAAATACAAGATCCTCATGCACTGTTATTTAAGGATTTCTAAAAAAATTTCATGGAGAAACAAAGGTGAATTAGTTGTTTTCAGGAATAGTTTCTGATAAGGTAAGTAAAAGAACTAATTAAACTAACTAAAAAATTATAACTAAATAAAAACTAACTAAATAAAATCATATGTATAGAAAATATTGTTTTAAATAGTAAATAAATTGAAACTTCAAGCATGGATTTACTTGTTAGCTGAAAGAAGAGTTTTCTTCTTTTTGTACAGTATAGCCCTCAGCATTGTGCAAGACAGTAATGAAGACAGTGCAAATCCTATTTACCTTGACAAACAAAAAATAACTTCAAATAGAACTAGTGATGGAAGCATTTTATAATAGTCAGTTAATTGCAGGTTATATTTCATGATTCCAGGAATGAAAGAGATTAATAAAGAGGGTAAAGGCTGAAGATATTAAATATTATTTTGCTACGTTTGTTGTTGCTGTTTTTTTTTTTCTGAGAACATATCTCAGTTGAATTTATGTTTTAAATGTATAATACTTGCTTTAAAATGTGAAAATAATCACTCTACTGCATAAAATAAGCAAAAATAAAAATAATAATGCAAAATTCACTTTATTCTATCTGAAAATAAATATTAGTAGGTACAACATATTACAATACATTACTTTGTCAGACCTAACTTTGAAAGAGCAACTTTTGTAATCCGATAATATGATAACATATTGTTATCATATTATAACATATTCTGTCCCCAGCAGAAAAGGGTGTGACATCTCACAGGGACAAACTTCCCCACAGAGAAGCAGTCAAACAATGTAAACCAGGCATGTGGATGATGGTATCTGCAGCATGTAAAACTTGTATTGTTCCAAAAGTTGTGCAAAATGTGTGATCACCAGTAACATATGGCAAGTGTCTACAAGGTCTGAGAATTAGTGATTTTCTTCAATGCTTTCTTGACTATGGAAACCATAATAAAAATTCATGAACTTTCATAAATATTAATAAACATGTTATCTACTTCTCACAGTAAGAAGTTAGACTACAAAGGTACAAATAAACTTCAAAGAACTTTCCTCTCTTCAGTCTTTTCCAAATGAAAAGATGACTAAAAACTCTAACGAAAAGCTTAATGGACTGTACCACTATGTACAAAGCATTTTATTGCTTAAATGTAGTAAGATTTTCATTCATTGTAGACCACACATTCTAGTGTCCTTCAGTCTTTGCACATGTTCAAGATGTTTCATACAAGAAAAAAAGAAAAGGTTATAGAGATCAGGACTATAGCCTATGTCAACCACTTCTTTTTGGGATTGCATAGCTTCCTTAATATGTTATAAAATAGTGTAAACACAAAACTAACATTACCAAACATTTGTATCTAGTTGACTTTGTCAAATTTATAGAATATTATTTACATTTTTTTTCTGGGCCCTTTCTTGTGAGAGACATTCTTTCATATACATAAGAACAATGGTTATTACTGCAGTCCATTTCTGTGGTTGGCTATCATTTTAAGCAGATGCTATTTAGTGCTGAAGCAGCTATTAAAGGCAGCCATGCATGTAAGTGTTTCTGTGGATTGATTAGCAAAAATTGCTCAGTCTACTGATGACTCAATGACCTTTATTATGAGCTTTTTCTCTTTTGCTTCTCTAACCAGTATTTGGGCTACTTTCTTGATTATGCTGAGAAATCCTAGAATTCACCAATTGGCTGAACTTGATATCTGGTACCTCACTTTTACTGCTAGCATTTTACTGTTGCCTACATATCGTAGTGCTTCCAGAAACAAAATAAAACAAAACATCTACAAAACAACAACAAAGCAAAACAACAGCATAAAAGCAAACAGGGACTGTATTTTCTTCTCTTTCTACTGCAATAAATGTATGAAAATAATTTATAACATCTCTGTACAAAACCATCTTTGGCTGAAAAGGTTATAAAGTCACATCTGATATCTTAGAGGTTTTCAAAATGTACCCATACTATCTAACACCATTTTATTTAAAGTGATATAACTTAAGAGCTACAGCAGTAGCAGAACAGTGTTACAGTGGCAGTTTTTTATTTATGTGAAGGGAGAGAATAAAAAAAAGGGAGTGATAAAGTGCTTTTGAAGGTCGCAGAACACATACAGACTCACAGAAGCCCTTACTTTAGAACAGATCTTTAAGATCATTGAATAAAACCATTAAACCAGTGCTGCGAAGCTCACCATGCCCCTAATCACCACAATCCATGCTTCTTTGAACTATTTCTAGGGATGGCAACTCAGCTGTTTCCCTGAGCAGCCTGTTGCAAAGCTTGACAACCCTTTCTATTAGAACATTTTTAATAATATTCAATCTAAACCTCCCCTGAGGCAATTTAAAGCCATTTTTGCTCATGCTATAGCTTGTTGCTTGAGAAAAGAACCAAGACCCACCTCACCACAACTTCTTGTTTTGTAGTTGAAGAGAGCAATAGGATCTTCTCTTAGCCCACTTTTCTCCATGTTAAACAATCCTAATTCCCTCAGCTGCTTCTCACAGGGCTTGTACTTCAAGCTCTTCACAAGCCTCATTAAAGAAGTCCTTTCTCCATTCCATACTTAAAATTCCCAGCAAAACCAGAGATGGCATGTAAGCAATAGAGAATAAGAAGGTATGGGTATACAGCTAGAAAGTAGGATTGAGGGTACTGCTCAGCTTACAGACACAGACGTGCTAACTTTGGTAGGCTGCAAACCTTGGCAACAGAAAGCAGAACCCCGAAGCAGGAAGCAAAGATAAGAGTGTGCTTGGGTGTGCTTGGTGTGCTTTGTTCATGAGAAACCATGCAAGACCATACATGCCTGTGCGGGTCTGTGCAAAGCCATGATTAAGCAGTGTTACTAGGAAACGTAAAATGTTGTGATTGCTGCTAATTTTAGCTATAGCTAAAAGGTATATATGCTGAACTCTGTAATCAGTAAATTGGCTTCTTGTATATAAGCAGTGGAGTCTCTTCAGTCGCCAACAAGAGGGTCATATTGTTTTCTCACTCCTACTTACAAGACACTGGAGTTGTTATCCTAGGCGTCTGCTGAATTGGTTTTTAATGAACAGAAGAAAACAGAATGTATAACATAATATAAAAGAGCCTAAAAAAAGACTTATTTTAAAATACTTAACATCTTGCAGTACAAAATCGGTCTGGGTAGAAAGTGAATATAGTTTTCTTTAATTGAAGAAAATCTAGCAGAAGATACATCACAGATAAAATTTAATAGAATAACTCAGATAGTAATGGGGAAGCTACGTGAGATCTTTATAATTCTTTTGCTGTGATGCCAGTTCTATTTTTTGGTGAAACAATATTTATAATGGGAATATAATTTTGCTTTCACAAGAAAATAAAATTAACACAGTTTATAAAATAGATGAAAAGTTAAACAAAAATGAAAGAAAATAAAATCATCCTTAATATGTACTTACAACTTTTTGTCCTCCAATATCTTTAAACTTCTGTTAATATGTGTTAATTTTTAATTGATCCTGTGAGTCTGTCTAAAAGAAAATGTTAAATGTATGCTATCACATATCATAGGGTCACTTGGCTTGGGACCTCTGTCCATTCTTTGTGATAAAACTTAAATATACTTGGTAAGATTTAACTATTTTCCTTTTTGAAATGTTTATTTTGGGGCTAATACACATAATGCAGCTTATTTTCTTGATACTGCACTTAAAACGGCCCTTGAAAGAATCTTAACTACATCTAGTGTGCTGGTTTTGGCTGTGGTAGGGTTACTTTTCTTCACAGTGGCTGGCATGGGGCTGTGTTTTGGATTTGTGCTGAACACAGGGTTAACAATAGAGACATGTTTTTGTTATGGTTGAGCAGGGCTTGCACAGAGTCAAGGCCTTTGCTTCTTGTACTGCCCCGCTGGCAAGGAAGCTGGGAGTGCCAGGGAGGGTGGGAGGAGACAGAACCAGGACAGGTGATCCCAACTGACCCAAAGGACATTCCAGATCATGTGGCACAGCATCAGTACATAAAATGGGGGGAACAGGGGGAAAGGAGGAAGGGAGGACTTTTGGAATAATGGCATTTGTCTTCCCATGTCTCCATTATGTTTGATGGGACTCTGCTCTCCTGGAGATGGCTCCACACTTGCCTGCTCAATGGAAGCACTGAATTAATTCCTTGTTTTGCTTAGCCTGTGTGCGTAGGTTGGCTTTCCCTATAAAACTGACTTTATCTGAACCCATAGGTTTTTATCTTTTACCCTTCTGGCTTTCTTCCTGATCCTGCTTCTGGGAGAGAGAGTGAGTAGCTATGTGGGGCTTGATGGCCAGATGGGGTTGAACCGCAAGAAAAATCTGCATGTGGCTTTACTCAGTTTTACTCCTTTGAACTGTGTGCATGTGCCTTTTGAAATGCTCTAGTAACATAAACATCTGCAAAACATCTCTTAACCAACAAAATATCCACAAATTCCTTTCTTTCAACTTTCTACAGACTGATTGTATTTTTAATTCTTCAATTTGACCAGTTTGTTTTGGTATCATTTCATTGTCATTGCTGTAGAAGGCTTCTTGAATTTTTTGAATTGCAAAAGAAGAAAATTCTAGATAGTTAAAATTTTTCTCTATTTTTTTGTCCTAGTGTTTTGGGTTCGAGGCAGTAACAATTGCAGACACCTGTGGCATCTGTGCAGGATAGACATAATAATCAGGATAGAAAAAGTTAGTGTGCCTTGAAATAGAGTAAGTTTGCTAAGATGACATGAGTAAAACCAGTAAGTATTTCATAATACTGTTTTGACACAGAAAGATGCAATTTTACATTAAGTACATGAACAGCACAGGGGCAAATAATTAATTTCGATAGTAATAAATTTTTTACTGTGTGACTCTGTCTCTGATATATGGTGTTATTAGAGACTGAAAAACCTCAGAATTTTTCACACTATATTTTGATATGATTTATGTATTGCATCTATATGAGACTTTAAGAACATAAATCCAAATGGTTTATGGATTAGAGTGTGGGATAAGGGATGAGCAGGGGTGAAAAGAATGGAATTTTTTCCACTCCCTAAGTCTAAAATATTTTAAATTTTTGCATGATTTTATTGAGATCCGCTGAGGTTTCTTAGTTTTAGTAAATATAAACTAAATGGCATTATTTCAGCTTTCATTATTTTCAAGGTTCCACTCCCTTTCACACCATTAACTGCGCTGTTAAATAAAGTTGGATTTCACCTTACTGCCTTTTTTACCAATATGTGAGAAAAATAAAAGCAATGCTATAGTATTGAAAACTAGCTGATGGATGCAGCAGTTTTGTCTGTTATGGAATACTGCCTTGTCACATAGTTATGTAGAAAGTGAATATAAGTAGTACCTTCCTTCTAAAATCACTGATAGGAGCCTAAAAAGTATCTTTGTCACATGCTGCATGCTACAAACAAGGTAGATAAGAGGCTTCTAGCTTAGACTTTTTCATGAAAAGACAGGTTCATGTTTCCATTAAATACTTGTACTTTGAAACAAAAACAAACAAAAAAAGACACTGCAGCTGCTAGTTCTCATTTTTAAAAAACATAGAAGAATTACATAAAAGTGCAAGATGATGCTATTGGCAAAAACAGGAACTACTTTATTTCCACCTTTTCTTCTGTGTTTTGAGTGCAGGATAAAAGACTGAAACAGAATAAGTGTATGCAATATGAAATTATGTCTTAAAATTGAAAATTATTTCATAGCTGATAAATCCTTCTATTAAGGTAACACCTCAGCATTTTAATGTACTTTTGAGAAGGAGTGCAGTAGTTTTTCTTAACATGAGATTTGCAGAGACAAAATTTGTCACATTGTACTGAACACGAAATATAAAGGTCATCTGCTTAATTTCAGGAAAAATAAGCTAAAGAATCCAAACAAACAAAAAGTCCCAAGAAAATACACTAATATGATCTTGGCTAAAAAAAATCCCAACATAAACTCATGATCTCTGTCTTGAACATTATTTTTAATTGCACTGTCTTCAATACCAGACAAATGGGTTACTTTTTCTACATGTTATAGAATTTTCAAACTGCATATAAGATTTGAAGTTGCTAAGCACATGGAAGATATACATATATCTTCAATTTTATGTTTTAAAAAAACTAAATTTAAAGCTTAGGTTTTGTGGGGGGTTTTTTGTTTTGTTTAGTTTTGTTTTTTAAATCAAGGAACTGCTGAAGTTCAGCAGCTCTTAAGTTTTACTGGAAAACATGGTGAGATCTTATTCTGTGAATACTAGTCAACTCTACTTTTTCTCCTTACACAGGAAAATAAAACCAACAATTTGATCCATCTGTAGATCATGATTTGTTTAATTTTCTTTTTGTTTAATAAAAAATATTAAATTTAGTTAAATATTATCAAGATGTCTGTGCCTACCATCTTAACAGTAGTATTTTTTTGCATATTATTTCAGTGTCTTCCAAGAAACAAAAAAAATTTGTATTTTTTAATAACAATTCAGATAATGAATCAAATGAATTCCCTATCACTGGGGTTTTCTATATATAGATATAGAATCAAAACTGACATCTCACCAATTGTGGGTGCTTCACTACCTCTGAATTTCTTCTGTGGGTAAAGGCAAGGCTATACATTTTCTGCTTTCCACATTTCTGACTCAAAATCTCCAATGAATAGAAATCATAAGAAAAAGGATGTGATAGAATTTTAATTAATAGCAGGACAACACTCAGACACTACAAAATCATGCATGGAAGGAAAGTTTTGAAGTCTCACAATATGTTTTTAAGGAAAACATAAGACATTCATATGCTTCTTTTAAAAAGCCTAATATTTTAGGAAAATTTTCAGAGTTCCCTCAATAATGCAAATACTTGTTTCATATATTTGATAAATAAATAGCATGTTCAGGTTAGTTTCATATTTTTGCTTAGACTCAAGGGTATTTTTACCATACATACCTGCAAAAATTTTGTTTGTGAATAGTGATCAGTTCATGGCTTTTTTTGCCAAACACTTCACATTATCACTTCAGCTAAATCAGTGTTCAGTGGGTGTAAACTCCCAATGACTTTACAGTCAAGGAAAATGTTATGACAAGTAACTGCATAATAAATCTGCTTAGAGAAACATGCATGTTTACCATCATATCACAAGAAACAACCTTCTTTAAAGATGAACTTTTGCCCTTTCCATAGGTCTCTCATGACCTTAAAATGTCATCACAAGAGTGTCCACACTCTGTATTTAATTTATCACAATGACATCTGGCACAGAGCTTGCTCAAAGCAGGATCCCACGTGGCACAATGATCTCAATAACAGCATACACTTTTATGCTTTTTTTTTTTATTCCTCCCTCCTCTTCATCTGTCAGGGATGTACAAGAAATTTCTTTGGTTGTATGAATTGTACATACACACTTGTTCATGTAATCCTATTTCGTGAGGAGTTCCATCCACAATAGACTGCTTCTATTGTTCTTGCTTTTTAACTAGAAATAGTGGTCTATGCAGCAGGGTATAGGAGGAGAAAAGTATGCAGGCAGGGTAGGAGAAGAAAGAAAATGGCCATTTCATCCATATATATGTAGGAATAGATTGGTTTGGAAAAAGCACAGACTATATACCTAGTCTGTGTTATTTTTTTTGTATCCTTATTCTGGAGTGGATGTCTTCACTCAACTCCACTCAATGAGTCAACAGGTTAAGTTCCAACAATTATATGTGCACGTGATACATGTGCAATTAGTACATGTACAATTGTGATACATGTACAATTAGTGTTTTCAGGGAGAAAACCAATCTAAGTGCCTCAACACTAAATACAAGTACAGTTTTCATTATCTCTTTCTCCTACTTTCCAAATATCTCTGTACCTAAAATTGTAACAGAAGCTCTTGAATTCATAATAGAAAACTTTAAAAAATATTCACTTCCAGAATGCTGATTTCTGGAAACATTCATAATTAAAACAGTAAAAAAATATTTTCTTGTTTGGAAAATACAGTTCTGAAACTTCCACAAAAAGACTGGAATTTAGTAAAATTAAAGAACATCTTAAAAGACGCAAGACTAGTCATTAGATGAAAATATCCTTCCTAAATATTACAGCTTTCATGATGTGATTTATTTCCAGTAACTAAACTCAATGTCTGTGACGGTGTTCACAGGGGTTTTCAGATGAGGGAAGGGACGGAGATCTGACTCCATGTTCCAGAAGGCTTGATTTATTATTTTATGATATATATTACATTAAAATTATACTAAAAGAATAGAAGAAAAGGTTTCATCAGAAGCTAAGAATAGAAAGGATGATAACAAAGGCAGCTGTCTCGGACTCTGTCTGAGCCAGCTGGGCTGTGATTGGCCATTAATTATAAACATCCAAGATGGGCCAATCACAGATCCACCTGTTGCATTCCACAGCAGCAGATAACCATTGTTTACATTTTGTTCCTGAGACCTCTCAGCTTCTCAGGAGGAAAATATCCTAAGGAGAGGATTTTCATGAAAAGATGTCTGCGACAAATGTCTGCAATTATTTATTCTTTACCTAGCTGGTATTTCATCTCCAAAGCTTAACAGTGAGGTTGTATGCAAAAGCAACCATAACTTTGGATAACTAAAAACAGAGTTAGTATTGCTACCTGATTTTCACTGAGACAAAAATAAAATACTTATCCCAATGATGCATTTCAAACTTAATGATGTCTTATGATGGTTTACTTTATCAGTGAAGAAAAGCATTACCCAAAACCTGCGTTATTTAGCCATGTTAGTTCCTCTGCTTGCAGTCACAGAGAATAACAGGTATGCTGCATTCACGAAGCTGCATTGTACACTGATATTTCTTATAGAATGCAACAAGGTATATTAACAACTGTGAGCATAACGATTTTGCTTGCTTCTTTGGAATTAAATAATATGAAACATTATTAGCTAATAGTACATATGAATGTCCATCAGGATAATATAATGCTAGAGATACACAAAGAAAAAAATTACATTTTGGTAAGAGAAAGAAAATATTTTTAAATATTGTACATTACAGAGGGAGCATTGTAGGCATTTTCAGATAAAAAAAGTTTAATCATTCCAGTGACATTATCTGTGATAAGGGAAAAAACAAAAGTCACAAACTCTTCATGAAGTTTTCCATAATTTTTATATTAATTATTAATAGGATCTTCAAAAGCCACTAGTTCAGAACTTCAAGGCGATGAAAACCCAATTTTTCCCCACTTTTTTCCATTGAAGGGTTGTAATAGGTTGTTCTAACTGGAAGAAACAAATGCACTGAAAATCCAGTTTCTTAGTGTATAACTTAGTCTTAATGAAACAAACCATCTCTTATTGTTTTACAATACAAAAAATTTTGATTTTCCTATTCTAGATGATAATTTAATTAGAGGGGAATCTTATATAGTTTAAATGCCAGATGCTCACTTTTTCTCTCTGCATATAGCACAAGAAAACATTCAGTGGCCAGTTTAGCACCAATGGATGCTTAGTTTGGAGAAACATAGCATTTTCTTAAAGGCCACAAGATGGCAAATTTTCTCAACAGTCCTCATGCACTAGTGGCTAGCCAAAAGACAGTAAATCCTGAAGTAAATAGTAGTCCACAGAGTTTGGTTTTACTTTGGAGTTTTGTATGTCTTACTGTAGCTCATTACATCTGTTACAGGAACACAATATCATATCCATGCTAAGAAAAGAGCTAAGAAAGGTATGTCTATTAACTTATCTGCAACCAAACCTGGCTTCCTGTACCATGACTTCAACGTGCAATTTTCTGATCATAGAAGAGTAGATGATGTGTATGAAAATATTTTTAAATGAAGGATTCATTAGCTTTTAAGCAAAACTTTACTTATTTGCATTTGTATATTCTTTCTCTTCCTAAAGTTAGCATCAGCATACTGGATGAACAGGAATCTAGCTTAGCTGAAACAACTCCAGAATGCATTCTTGTCATCTCGCAAAATATTATGGAATTTCCTTTTCTCCAAATGTTAGAAAAATTTCCACTCAAACGGAGCACAGGGGACCCTGCAGCACAGAGCAGGCAGAATATGAGACAGTTCCAAGGTCTCTTTAAAAGGGTATAAGTGCAGTGGACATGAGATGTCATGGAATTTTCTGATAAGTGTTGTTTCTTTTTAGCAATGGGACAGGCAATAAAATGGGAATATCTGGTGCACAATCCTAATTCCCATTTGGCCAGATGAGCTGGTCGTCTCTACTGCTAAATGTGTCTAACTGATTGTGGCAGATGACTAAGGAAAGAAAAAGGGGAAGAGAGACATCAGGTGCAAATTCAGACAGGTTGTGAGGATTGGTACTGGACTACTTGATGTGAGCTACTGCCAGTCCTTGAAACAGACTCCACAGTACACTGTAATATAATTGTAGATGTGGGTCTCCATACTATCACTTTTACTCCCTTTCAGATACGTTCCTCCTATTTGCCTGACATACTCATCATTTGCTTAATAAGTTTATTTCTGGAGCCAAATCTGAATAAGACTGCTAATGTCTTTGCTTTGTAAGTAAAGCCTATATCACTTTCTGGTACCATTGGGTTACTCATTACTATGTCCAAAACAGGAAAGTCATCTAATCACCTAGAATACCTCTTCTCTTGATTAGGATCAGATGGAAGATCTTTTCTTATCTCCCTTTGACACTAAACTACCTTAATCACCAGAATTGTCTTGACTCGAAAGACACATGTCTGTCAAGGAAGGCAGAAATCACCCTTGGAACGGAAAATGTAGCCCCCTTCCCTCCAAATTATTACAACTTTGAAATTACGGGGCTTTCAGGCGAAGATATAGGAAAAGGAATAGCAGTTCTTTATTACGGTATGTGTGTGTGTATAACAAGACAAACCAGCAGCAGCAGCTCGGCGCTGACAGCAGCAGAGCCCAGAGCCGCTCCCGGCCCTCCCTGGGCCGCAGGCGCCTTCCCCGCCGGCGCAGTTCCGCTCGCAGCCAGCAGGGGCGCTGCTGGCTCCCGGCGGGCAGGGCGGGTGCGGGGACTGCCCGCGGCTGCAGGGGGCGCTGTGCGCGAGCCCGGCCGCTCCCCTCATGTGGGCAATGGTGGACAGGCCGGCGGAACGGGGCTTCCTTTAGAAACCCCAGCCGAGCCCAGTGCCCCTCTGGATGGCAAAATGAACTGCAGCAGACCCTCAGAGCAGCCAGCTGGAACAGTAGAGGCAGCCAGTGGCCACACCTAGGGTGGCCACCAAAGACTCCAAAACAAAGACTCCAGAGCTATGGCAGGAGCTGCAGAAGCCCTGGCGAACATGGAGTGTCAGGTTAAGGTGCAGCAAAAAACCCAAAGCAGTGGCAGAAAACAGCAGAGCTGGGCAGCATCAGAAAACAGCAGGGCTGGGGAAGGGCAGGCAGGTTGCTGCAAGCAGCTGCTACAAGCCTCCAGGAAAGTCTCCCTCCAGGAAATGATTGGGTCCCCTTCCCAGTGAGGTCGGATGTTAGAAAGCTCCCAGTTCAACAGTTGCTCTTGTAAGTGGACCCTCACCCATGAAAAGGAGATGTAGTGAAAGACAAAAGGTCTGCAGAGGCAGCGAATCCTCTGGCCTAACAGCCCGGCACAGAAATTGTACGCTCGGGAGGGAGAGAGTGGGAGCGAGGCAGGGGCCCAGCCCCTCACCCCCAGCCAAAATCTCGTGGTCTCTCTGCACTTCCCAAGAGAGACCCCCTCAGCCAAGAGACAGCAGCAAACTGCACCCTTCCCTCTCCTCTTCCTCCCAGCCACGTCCTTTGTCTCTTAACTATTCTCATTAACATCTCGTAGGCAACAAATGGGAGACAATTTCATGAGAGAAAGAGAAAAAGAAGGAAAGAATTCAAACCTCCAACAGGAGTGCAACTTCCAGGGAAGGCTGAATATAATACAGTTGATCTGCAAGTGAATCACACCAAAGTTGCAGGTTAAATCTCTGTGTGGGATATTCACTTAGGAGTTGGACTTGATGACCCTTGGGGGTCTCTTCCAACTGTTTCTGTAACTCCAATATAAAGATGAAATCATTTTCATGTGTTGATACAAGCAACCATAAAGCCGGCCTGATTAGAAGAGAAAAATTACTGAAGAGAAAAATATTGCCGAAAAGACTAACAGAGTGGCCTTCCAGGCTGAACTAGAAAACTGTCCTCATTGAACTTCATCCAGGGTGCACAGAAACCAGAAATATCCTGAGATAACATCAATAAGTACAAAATCAAGCAATTGTAATGGCAACTTGGTGTCTGAGAAGGTAGAAAACTCTCTGAAAAAGTAAAATTGCTGTGAAAGATCAGAAAATACCGTAATCTATTGGATACTATCAGGTGAAAAATAGAAATTAACAATATCTATTGGTTGCTTGAAGTAGGGTGCCTTATATCTCTGTATTGTAAAAGTCAATTAAAAGTCAATTATTAAGTTTCCATTTAGCCAATTGCCTAAATGGAAACTCTTTCTCCCTCTCTGAGAACTTTTTGGCATGATTTCCACGTGAGTCTTCTACAGGATTTTGGACTCTGTTTCACAGAAACAGAGTCTGTGAATCCAGACTCTGTTTCACAGAAAATTTTTGAAGTGCGATTTTGCCCCTGATCAGTTTGTCTTGTCCTCCCCCCATTTCTGGATTGTTTGAGTCCTTCTGAAAGGCTCTAATTTGCTTAATTTGCTGCATTAATATTATATAAATAATTCCTATTTACTATATAAAAGCAGACAAAATGGATTCAGGAAAGAGAAGTAGTTCTGACACCTACTTCCATATAAAATCTTATGTCTAGCCTTTGGAAATATCTTGCTTTCCAAAAGAGCCTGGACACACCCCATGACTCTGCTGAGAGTGACACTTTGATTGTATTGAGTTCTGAATCCTGTCTGGTAGTTTTAAGTGTTAACAATCCTTTTCCTACTATCACGTGTTAAGAATTGTAAGACTGACTTCAGTCCCTTTTTATCTGCGCTGCCTAAAGCTGCTTGGATGTATTTACAATTTCAGCTTCCATAACATCGTATGCAATGACTTCCCAATTTAATTGCACTTTATTTAAAGAAACATTCCACAAACAAACAAACAAACATTAATAGGGCCTCATTCACTTTTTCCATGTCCCATGTGTTTAGATCAGATTTAGATGGGTGTAGATTTCTATCATAATTCCTTCAGTTTTACCTTGAATGGTGTCTGGTATTTATTCACTCATTAGTTTATATAGAAATTACTTTGATCATCCTCTCTCTGTTTTTATACAAGGACAGGGAAGGAACAGAATCACATGGAATATTATAATCAGATTTACCATCAGGTATTTAAATTGCATAATTGTATTTCATTCTGTCTATATTTGCTTTGACATAAAGGACAATGTTTGATTTGCCTTTGCCTATTTACCTGTGACTGGAGTCACTGGAAGCAACAAAGCTTATTCGAGGTGCTGTCCTGTGTGTTGCTATAGGTACTTGTTTTCTTAGTAATCATAAACTTAATTGATAATTTAACTAGGTGCTAAGCACTTTGGTCTGATCTGGCAAATTTACTGCAAACTCTAAAATAAAATTGAGTATTTAATTGGATCAAAATTTTTTTCCAGCAGAATTGAACAGACAATGCATTAATTGTAGACATTTTTTTTATTTATGCACAAATTACCAGACTATAAATAACCTCAACATGCTCTATGTTTTGTGTTGATTATATTCTTACTTTTTTACGGTATCTTTCCAAAAGCCTACTAGGAGGTCCATTAGAGACTAACTTGGTCATTCATACAGGTCTTCTCTGATACCTATGTAACAGATATCACACTGACAAAATATGCTCTTTAAGGAGCTTTGATTGTGTGAGACACTCCATACCATTTATTTAGCATTTCCCAGGTTTAGGTGGTTCTATATCTAACAGGAAGCCTACTTATCTCCCAAACTTCTCAAATGTATTCTGTTCTGAGATACTATTTTTCTAAGATACTCATCCTTTTCTGAGATACTCATTTTCTAAGATAAAATACTGGTTTAGAATAAAACAGAATATTTTCAGAAATCTGGCCATATGATGGAATTCTATGACTTCACTTAAAATGCTGCCACATACACTTGAAATCTATTAATGATTATAATCTAAATAACTGAAGCTCTCCATCAAGTAGCAGCAAATGCATCTTTAAAAAAAAACAAAGAGGACAGACACATGCAGTTAAAGATTAATGTGATTTAACCAGAATAACAATAACTCACAATTAACTTTTTATTGAAACTACTGTAATTTGGAACAATTATGATAATTAGGAACTAGTGTCAGTTTGAGCCAGGTTTCATTTTGGTTCTCTAAAGGATAGAGGGACAAAAGTGTTTTTTCTTTATTGTTGTACATATCTAGTGACTTTCTATGGCTGTCATAGGTTTGGAAAAATAATAATTTTGTAGATTGTCCAATCCCCTTGCAGTTCATCTCAATGAGGGAAAACTAAGCACTTAGGTCAAGCATGATAATAAAATTTTGGTAAAAACCCTAAACAGATATAAAACAATGTTTCCAATGTTTCCATTTTAACCTAGCAAAAAAATGCATTGTATTTTGAGTATTCTATCTCAAACTTTCAGGCTGTGATCAAAGTATTAGTTCTACACAGCCTTTCCCTCCATAATCAAACTTTTGTTCCAATAGCTGTTTAAATCTGTGTTGTCTCTCCAACAACATAAATAAAGGAAATGTGGAGTCTATAAAAGGGAGTGCTCTACCTAAGCTTAGTGTGTTAGGAATTTGAAAATTTGCTTCAATTTCCAGATCTCCGTTACTCATAGGATGTCGTAGTTGCACCTATGGTCAGTGGTCCACAAATATTATCACATATTAGGATATCTACTAAAAAATTGGCAAGGAAGGATTATTCCAAACAGATTTCTGTAAAATCCTTGATACTCTTGGCTATTTTAAGACACTGAATAAAAAAAGATCTGAAGCCATAGTTGAGTTAGGTCATTATTAAACAAATTTCAAAAAACTTGCAATTATCACATAAACTATAAACAGCTATAAACTAAACATATGGCCTAATTTATTTATTTACCAAGTCATTTACTAAACCTATCTTTTAAACTTATTCTGTACTGGGCTCACATTCCCAGTACTAAACATTTCATCCAATATATAATCTGCAATGTTCACTTAAAATTAATATTTTTTCAGCGCAGTCCGACTATTACTATGTTTTAGTTCTGCATTTAAGAAAATGTGATTATGATCTTACACTTGGGATCGCCCATTGCCATCCTAACATAAGCAGGTAATAAAAATAATAAGTCATTTTCCCACATGTTTAATAGAATCATGGTTAAGAAAATATGTAAAGTTGCTGATATTTTGCTTTCATTTGTCTATCTTACATTTGAAAGTACAATAAGATTCTTCTTTTAACACAACTATCAAGTTTTTAAATAAAGATAACATTTAACTTATCTATTTTATAATTTGAAGATTCAGAATTGATACCTCCCTGCAATCTTTTTTATTTCTAAGTGTTTGAGTTCTCATGAAGTACACAGAAATGTCTTCAGGAAGATTTTTAAGATTTAAAAATTTTTGAAAGTTGTAAGAGTTTGAACATTCAGCTTGTCCTTCAAATACTATGGGAGAAAGCCTGTCCACAGCTTAATTTACCACAATTTTCCTTTCTTAAAACACGGAGAAATAGTGATTACTCAAAGATGTTCTGAAATTCAGAAGGTTGATGGAATTCCTAAATTTTAGTTTAGGGCAAAGTTACATGATAAATACACTTCATCACATTCACAGCTTATCATTAGGAAATCACATAAACGTAGAGCAAACTATAACATTATAGTTATAAGCAGACATTTTTGCTTGAGTCCATGTCAGAGACTGTAATAGTTCATGCCTCAAACATTGATATAATTTTTTTCTCATTATGGCAAAACTGTATAAAGGGACCATTGAAGCCCACCACTCCCTAAAGAATGCCTGACTGAAACTTTGGACTGAAAGTCAAACTCCTGAGATTAGATGAAGGGAATCCCATTCTTTGATCATCTCAGGCCTGGGGAGAAGTAAAGAGGTAAACAAGGAAAAGAATGCAAGCCAAACTCAGTAACTGTGCTAAGAATCATTGCTTTGGGTTGGGCAGGTCTATAGCCCATAGACCCATTTGCTGGGAGCAGGTTTGCCCAGTTCTTCCTGCAATAAAGGTGAGGGGATGAAGTCTTGGTGTGTTGTAACCTCTGCTCAGGGGCAGTGAGCCCATCCTCCCTCACACAAACTGGCTAAGGAGCTCCAACCCTGAGAAGGCCACAACCACGGGACATTCATGTGAGAGACAGCTGAGGAGGTGCCTTAATCCATCAAAGGCCCCCGCAAAGTGCCCCCCAGAGTAATTCCTGAGGCCTTGCGCCACAGGACTGCGTGTGATGCAACAAAAACAGGGTCTGTTGTAAGAGGCAATGGCAAATCCACCCCTCCCAGCGAGGTGCCAGTGTTTTCCTACCTATTCTGAGCTAGTGTTGGAGATATACTGAGTATATTAACCCATGGAATTCTATGCTTTTCAGGGGGACTGTCACCACCAAGAAGAGCAAGTAGAGAAGATCAACAGAACATCGTTGGGATCCATGGATGGTGATACTTTCTTTATTCTGTCTGTGTTGCTCTCTTTCTGTTTTCCCTACCTATTTTCTATTTCTTTGATTGTTTCTCTCTCTTTTTCTCATACTTACTATCAAGTTAAACCCATACTACTGTTTTTGGCATATGAACTTTTTGTGCCTTAATTTGGGCAGAGTCATTTCTAATAGCTTCAATAATGGGATCATAAGAGTCCACAAATCCATTTTTCATACAACTAAAGCTGGGCCCTGCAGCCCTTTGTGAAGCAGAGGTCTTGGTCAGATCATGCTGTCATGTGATGCAGCTGCTGAACTTTTTTAAGATTACAGGAATATTCTACACCAAAAAAATTTTAATTTTTGTTCTGCTTTTCAGTGTTAATAAATCTGTAGCATTGTAAGACATATGTAATAATATGGTAAATGTTAGTGTCATATGCAAAGCTACAGGAAAACATCATATGCAATGATAACTCACAATTCATTAAAATTCTTTAATTATAGTCAATCCTATTAGATTTGTATTTAGGAAAAAAAATTCAAAACTAGTATGAATGAAATAGAAAGTATGGTTTCACATTTTTGAAGGGAAATGAAAAAAAAACAAGCATAGAAACAAAATCAGGGCTATATGTTTGGGATAATAAAATACAAGAAAAAACATGCTATGATAAAAATCATAAATAGTAGTCCTAAGTATTCAAGCCATTAAGGATGGGTGTCAGCATATTATTAACTACAGTCTAATGTATGCATAAACAAAAATTCACTGAGCACATGCAGTAAAATTCCCTTTTTAAAAATGGGAGAGATAGAGTGGAGAGACACTTTAAAAAGTGTATGGATGCCTCACAATGTTTTTTAATAAAAACTTTAAAAATAACTTGATACCTAAGTTCCATTTTCTTTCTAGTAATGGAGACAAGTAAACCATTGTCAGAACTTTTGTGCCATGATGGTCTGGAAGAAGTCTTAAAAGTAGACAAATGAGAAATGCACACATGTAAGTGAATAGAAATACATTTCAGAATTTTGACTTCCTTTTCTCTTTCACTCTTGTTGCCTCTAAATAAATTTTTTAGTTTCAATTTCTAACATGGATAATGCAGTGTGTCATTTAACCCAGTTAAACACATCTGATTTACACAATCCAATGCAGGAAGGAAGTGCAAAATTGCAGTATAGATTCCAGAAGCAAAATCCAACGCCATGAGCACAGCTACACTGAAGGAAAATTACTTATGAATTTGAACACTAAATTAATGTAATTTTAAAACAAAAAAAGAAACCTGAACATAAATCATGGAGTCAATTAAAGCATGCATTAACTGACTTACAGGCAGAATCATAACTGCAAGCATGGTTCTCAAAATGATTTCTGTTTGAATAGCAATTTTTAAGTATTTTTCAATGGTCTGCATACTACACATAATTTGTAAAAAAAAAGCCCCTAACTTCCTGAGCTTTCTTTACAAAAAAAAAAAAAAAAAAAAAAGAGAATGTATAATTTGTATATATAAATATATAAATATCTAAATCAGATTATTCTGTATACTCAGTCAACAGCATTTAGTAACTGTGTTTCAGCCCAGTGCAGCTTTTCCTTTTTTTTTGATTTTTCCTAAGCAGTATTAAGCAAATTATTTCTGTCATCTCAATATATTTGCTTCTATATTAAAAGACCTAACTGTTATAAAATAAATAGAAAAGAAATACTACGTCAACAATGTGGTCTGAAATGCATGAATGATGAAAGCCAAAGGTTCCACTCTAACAGACATATCTCCCAGTAGTGTGCATGAAAAAATAGTACAAATATGGGGAAAGATTAACTCAGCCTGTATCCTGTAGATGTATTCTGGCTTTATCCAATTGAATTATAATTCAATATTAAACACACAACAAGTTCAAATATCTTAATTTTTTTTCTTTTCTTAAAACACATTGAAACTTTGAAGACATACACTTCCCAAATTAATTAGAAAAAAGCATCACTAAAGTCTGTTTAATTTTCATTTGTATGTTTGCTTTCAGAAACTAACATTTTGTAGACAGCTCCCCTACATGAGAAAATAAGAAACTTTGCTATCCCCCATGCTATAGAATGGGAAAACGAGGAAGGAGTGGCAGAGAGAAACAGCAACATACTCACCATCCTTTTTCCTCTAGACATATGACTTATTTTCAACTTTGCTCTCTCTCAGCCATCAAAGACAGTCACAACTATCTTTAAGATATTCAGTGTTTTGAACTTCAAAAATTCAAGTTACATTCTTTAGCTAGGCACAGATTTGGTGAAAAGTTTGATTGTAAACATCCAAACCAGATTATAGAATCAATAAAATGGAAATAATCTATCTTGTATCCAGTATATCAAACTTTATTCAATCATTATTTCAGGAAGGGCTGGAGACAACGGACTTGTCAAAAATAAAACCTATTTAACAGATAATGATTAAAGAATAGTCTTCCTCAAGTTAGAACAATGAAATTAAAGCCGAAAACAATGCATATGAAAACTATGCCAGGTAAAAATCAAGATTCTGGATTTATGTACAGCTTTGTTCCTACTGAAAATGATTCAGTTAAGTTTATTCCTTGTGTTATTTAAGGTACATTTTAAACATGTAAAGTTAAACTTTAAAACGTTCAATGCCTGCAAAAGTAACTACATATAGAGCCTATTGTCCTTGATTATTTTTGCCTGAATATCTCAAGACTATTTTTCCTAGAAGTGATTCCTATGTCTCCCTCTTACAGTATGTACAAATCATGTGAGGTTTCCACACCACTACAAGCACTCTAAGGTACTTCAAAATGTGCCAAATGCTTCACGATTTCCACCCCCCTCACGTACTTACACTAAAACTTTTGACAGTATTATCTACTTCATATATATATTAAAAAATCAGGAATGTTCTCATTCAAATTGTTTTCCAGATGGTCTAGGTACCAGATTGCCTGTTGAATCACAAGATTTACATATAAGTCAGTTTTATAATCCCGTGCCTTCCAATTCAGACACTAGGATCTGTTTTAGGAACAGTTTTGAGATGGATAGAAGTAGAAATATAGAATTAGTATTGATACCCTCCATGTTAAAAAAGAGAGGACTAATAGAAAATCAAATTAGTCTAGAAATTGCAAACTGGTCGTCAAGATACATCAACTTATAAGCAAAAAAAATTTCAGAAGATACTGTATACATTGCCTAACTGATGGCCAATTACAAGATTTTGACCCAGGGATATTACATTTAATTCTCGACTGGCAAATGTCAAAATAATTCACAGGAGCTTTGTAATCCTGAGGAAACATAATACAGAATTATTTTATCCATTTAGTGAACAGAGAAACTGTCAAAGAGATTGAAAATAACTTTCCTATGTCAACTGGTAGTCCATTCTCCGTAACAGGAATCAAGAATCATCTCAGGTTAATTTCTGTCCTGTAAATTACACAGTCAACACAATGCTGCACTATCAAAAAAAAAGGCCTTTTCTGACAGCATTTTTTGTAACAAACATTCTGGAACCAATAATTTTCCTCTCTAGCTATCTTTCAGGGATAAACAGCAGACCCAAACGTAAAGTTCACCATCTTCTACAGACTTTAGCAGTCTTTGATTGCTGATGCACATACTTTGCTCATTATAAATTTAAGAAGGGAGGTAGATTTCTACCTGAAGAAGCATTTCTGTCAAATGTGTGGTTAGCATGGTGTTTTTCATAAAATTCTGCTATGGATGGCTAACATGCTGATTAATGGATTTTAAGAACGAGTTTGCAGTTTTGAAGGATAAGTACTCTTTCCAATTTAACATTCAAAAAATTGTAAAGATATTTTCATCCTACAAATATATGCACATTTATTTAGAGTTGGTATATTAATATATTAATGAATGACAACTGCTACAGAAGGTAGTCTAGCATTAAATTAAATAAATTTCATGACCCACTCACTCAAAATGTATTATCTTTTATATATATTATGCATGTAAATATAATGGCACATAAATGACAATCTTAAATTCCCATGCAAAACCAAAAGCATATTTGTCCAATCAGTTAAAATACCCTTAAATTATTTAAAATTCTCCTTACTGTTTGATAACATCATAGTATTATATAATTGTTCTATCAGTTAAAATTCTAAAAAAAAAAAAAAAAAAGCAAAGGCTGCCTAACTATTCTTCCAAAATTATAAGCAAATATAGTCTATTGCAAGTTACAGGACCAACAACTGAAAACAAATCTGGATGTGAATCTTTAAGATGTTCCTTGCCCTAGGAAAGTAATAATTATCTACTCCCAGCTTTAATTTATTTTTCTTTTTTTTTTTTCTACAGGTCTTAAATTATAAAGATACTACAACCTGCCCAGTACATAATCATTATTGCAGCTATATTTTTGGTCCAATAGAAGTCTCACATGTAAACTTATTATATCTTTTAGCCATCATGGACATGAAAAAGCAGGTCATTGTTTTTGAAGCAGGCTACCTGGTTTTGGAGAATGTTACCAGTTCCTAACCAGTCCTTCTCGTAGCTAACATATATCCAGGTGTTTCAATCTGTTCTTGTTAATTAAGTTTGCCAGAGTTTTCTGGAGTTCTAGTCTTCTTCATGTACTTCTCTTGGTTTTGCACAGATATCACCTTTTTCCAAAAGGTCAGTCGCCAGAGCTTATGCCAGAACTTCATGTATGAAGATAGTTATTCCTCACCATGTATTTCTAGAACTCTTTATTTATAAATGTAATTTTTAATTGTATATAGGCTAAATTCAATATTTGCTACTGTATTCATAAACACATAAAACATGTAATAACTTATTTTTCTTTTAATTTTTAGTTTATTGAGTAATATTGATTTATGACAATTTGATTTATGCTTTATTTATGGCAACTTCACAGGGAATGACACTTTATATCTTTTTTAACAGTAAGCTGATAATAGCTTTCCTTTTAATAAGATTACCTGAATAAATTTTCATCTTTCTTATAAAATTTTCACTTGGACCTCCATGATTCCCATCCTGACTTGTGGAAACATTGTCATACAAGACAATGACAAGTCTTAGCTGGGTAATGACTGACATATATATTTTCTTCCTCTCTAAGTTTTGTTAGCTTGCTCTAGAAGGAAATGAAACTGTTTTGATCTAGCTAGAATAAATTCAAGTTGGCTATTTCTTTTCTACTTTTTTTCCTCCATATTTGCAAATACAGTTTATTTTATTATTTCTCCCCAGGTTTTTCTGAAAACTAAAGTTATTGTTGCATGCCTATAATTCTTCAGCTGCTTCTCCTGTGAGCCTAAAAATATATTCAACATTTTTCAGTCTTCTGGAACATGGTCTGTTCTCTGGATGTTCTCAAAGATAAGTATTAATTAATGCATAAATATGTCAAATATTTGAAAAAGCCTGTTTTTTTCAAGTAGTCTTCATCTGTTCCTTACTGACTACACCCTGAACCTTTATTCAAACTTATACAGCAATCCCTGATGTGGAAAATTAGGGACACAAAGATACTGACTGATTATGCTTTCTCATTGTTATTTGTTAACAGCATTTTGATTCATTCAAGAATTAATATTCTGCTTTGTTTTTCTCCCCCTATCAATGCATCTACAGTTAATTGCTCTTAAATTATAATAATGTTTTTAAACTGGGTTAACCTTATACCTAATATTGATTTACCAAATCCTTCAAAGGAAGAGCCTGAAAACTTTGAGTAACTGTAACAATAGAAAATATTTAAACTATTTTGATTAGAAATCATTGTTTATCAAGAGAACATTTCAAGACGGGGGAGAAAATGGCAGGTCAAGGGTTAATCCTCAATTTTAATCAGGTCTGTGCTTGAGGTACTTCAAATAAGCCTGCTGAGGAACCATAGCAGAGTGAATCTGAAAGAACTTGGAAAGAAGTACTTTCAAGAACCTACTGATCACAGCTGGAGATTAATTTATTCTTGCCCACTGTTCCTAAACTGAAAATCGCCTCTTCTCACTACTGGGAACACCTCAGTAACTTTTACTGTTTACAAGTTGGAAAAAATCTTTGGGAACACAGAATAGCAAGCCTGTATATGTAATACAATATTAATATTTACTGTGAGACCATTTACTGTGAGACCACAGATAATTTGATAGCTTAACAAATAATATTTGCTACTCTTCCATAAATGGAGAAAATTCGTTATCTGAAAATATTAGCCAATACAACAAAACACACATAAATTGACAAAGCATTGATTTACCTGGAAGAGCTGTAGTAGCTGAAATTTCCTGCCAGCTATATGCTTTATTAAAATAATAAAACCAAATTATGTTATTTTCTACTTTTTCCTTGCAAAAATAAAACCTAAAATCATAATGGAAGTAAATTTTAATAATATTCATTAATGTTCTTTTTCTTGATAATTATGTGTTTGATAAATACTGTAAATTGGGAAATTATTTATTTCCATCCTAAGAAAATATGGAGTCACAATAATGGTTTTATTAATTAGTTGTGATTAAAAAAAACCCACAAGCAAACATCCAAACAAGTATTTATTTTATGTCTTTCCTGGGATGCCTGTGTTTTATTTACTGACTATATAGAAAGTGAGGTAATCAGATTTCAGTTACACAGAAATGTATTAAAAAACTATAGCAATTTAATTTTCCAGCACTATTATACAGAACAACTGATTTTCCCCTTGTAGTCCTTTTAAAAACATATTTCAAAGTATATATTTCATTATTAGCTGGGATAGTAGCATCCTACCATAATGCAATTGCAAATAATATTCTTTAAATATCCTAGGAAAAAGTCAGAATTCATCCTGTTCCGTGCACTGTACTTTTTTTTGGTCATGCAAGAAGTCATTTTTATTGATTATTGCACATTAATTATTGACACACTGATTATCGCAGTGCAGCAAAGAAAAACACTTGATGCCTTCTAAGATCTTTAATAATAATGTGTGTAAAGTGAGGGACAAGACAAATGACCACATGAAAACCTGAGGCCTCAGAAATCCATCTTCAATGTCGTGGACAAAGGTAATAAAATCATATGCTAATACAAATTAATCACAACACAGATAGCCTTCAAATTGGAATGCAAAGGTACAGATTAAATGACAGTCTTTAGCGTTAGCTCAATATAAATGGAACAATTTTTCAGTTGAAAATATGGAAATTTAACATTATGTGACGCATGGTAATAGTTCAACATTTACAGAAGGAAATAGTAACATGAAAGGAAAAATCCTCAACGTGATTTTTTATTTATATGTTAATTGATGTGTCAAACATTTTCTTATCAAGGGAAAGGCAAGGATTAGTTAGTGTTTGTAAAGTCAAAGCTGCTTAGAATCAATTTGCTCATCATTCAAAACTGGCAGGTACCACTGTCCTTGCAAATTTGTTTACACTCAAATTTTACAAATTTGTTTTTTTTCTAAGTTACAAACATTTTTAGTACTTTGATAAACCAGGGGAAAAATTTCTATAATTTTTCATTCTTATTCCTACATCATTGAACTAGGCTTTAAAGTATGCATGAAAGTGGTTTTAAAAAGACTGTTTCTTCCCTGGATCTTTAAAATTTATTTGAAAATACTGGAGTATAATATTTTTTGTGACATTTCAGTATGTAGTTGTAAAAAACAATATTTCAGCTAGAATATTATTACAAAAAATCCCATTAATATGATAAATTTTAAACATGGTCATATCTTTTAATTAAATCACATTGAAAAAGCTGACTTGAACTTAGTTAACTATGAGGTACAAGTGAAGAAGTTCCCTTGATCAAGCAGAAGATCAAAGAGAGAATGAAATTGCACTGGACGGTAAATTACTTAAAAGCTGTTTTGATTAAAGAATAGTACCTAGTAATCAATGTAATTGTGTTAGAGTCAGCACCCCACTGATAAAAAAGCTGGATTATATAGTCAACATGTTCTCTATAAGTTGTGTTTACATTTTATTGATTTTACGCAGTTTTGGACACAGATTTGCACTACAGAGACTTGTGGAATAAAGCTGATCTTGATTTTAAATTTATGCTTAGAAAAATCTCTCATTTCAGAATAAAAAGAAGGAGGAAGAGGAAAAACAAATAAAAATCAAAAGACTTCCTACTTTTGAAAAGAGGTGTGTTATCCAGAAGCAGAATTCCACTATCTTTATCCTGACTTTCCCTACTGCTAACTTAATTTCCATAGTCAAACATTTTCTTTGAAGAAACAAAACCAAGGTGTATATACACAAGACTGAAATTCACTTTAAAAGTACAATCTTTGCATAGGCATTGACTATTAGTATTTTCCATACTGAATTGTTGTTCAAATATAAGCTTTGTATTCTTCAGTTTTGTTTTGATTTAATTTCAAAAGTATTTTAAGTCTTCTCTAAGGTGAAACTTTTTGTTTAATGAACTGGCAACACACTTGGAGGAAAAAAGAGTTTTGGTTTACAGCAGAATGGCATATTGATCCCTTTTTATCCTTTCATGTCTTATCTTGCACCAGGAGAGAAGGTATTTCCAAGATCACTCTAGGCCAAAGGATACCAAGTTTATATTTAGGATTTCACTCTGTAAAGCAGTGAGGGATTTTGAGAGTCTCTCTTTTGTTTTCCACACTGAATGTGACTACATATCGGTGTGACAGCCTGACTATTTGTTCATGGAAATAAATGACTTGTGATAAGAATAGGGACCTTCCAACCATCTGAAAAATACATCCACCAGTCATTTCTCTCAAACCAATTCTTGATAACCTTCTAGAAAGCTGCAGCTGCTTCACTGAGTCATGTCATAAGGGAATTTCTCTGCCTATCCCCAGAAGTACAAGTCAAGATGACCTCCTCTTTACAGATAAATGTGAGAACACTGATGACTGACATATTGTATCCATTTCACTTCTTTCTTTAGAATTCAAAGATCCCGATTTAGGCGGCTGATATGTGGGGACATTCAAATCCTCTGACTTGTTTTCCAGATGGGGCTAGTGGGCAAGCAAATATTAAAGACCAACCTTGGCACGTATTTGCTTCAGATTCAGTTCTAACATCTGGATATTTCAGTTCCAACATGCTGGATATTTCTTCAGTCTGAGTACCTCAGGTAAAAAAATGCTCTTCACACTGGCTGAAGTTATTATGTTTCCTGTATTTATTTCCAAGATTTTTGACTATTCTATCATCTGACTGCACTAGAGCAATCTCAAATGCGTCCACATCAGGCTGACAGTGTACAGGGGTATCCTACCCTCACTGCAAAGAATCCCTTCAAGGTTTGAAAATCAAGTAATTCTTTCACTCACTTTTTTAGAATACCATGTGCCTTTTAATATTTTCTGTCTCACTGTGAATCATGCAGAAGAAGTTTAAAGAATTACAATTAATATACATTAAGAATATGCAGGCCTTCTTCATATTAGAAGTACAAGGAAGTCCTGTACATGAATACTATTCTTACTGCTTTGCATGACATCCAAGAAAGTCTTCCTACATAATGCATAAAATAAGGAGTTTTTCATATAATTGAGGGTAGTAGACTCTCCTTTCATGTCTTTTGGAGGGCTTTTTACATTATTTTAGTGTAAAGGGTATCTAAATTTGAATATAACATCATCAAAAATAACTAGGAATTTCAGGAAAAGTAAGTGATTTGAGGAGCATTTTTTTTCAATATCTAGCAAATTATAGGCAAATCTTGCTTGAAAGTTTTCTCACTCCTGTACTCAAGAGCATAACCTTTGACCAAAGATGTAGAGAAATTAGAATGAGGGAAAAGTTTAACTTCTATTTTGAATTAATTATTATTTACCTTTCAAATTATGATAATTGATGAAAAATGAATGACATGCAAAAAATTTCATAACTTAGGCCACTTTTAATTTCATATGAGTTGATTTATTCTCAAAGAGTGAATTAATTATCAGTCATATTGCTATCAGTTTTTTCAGTCGTTCTACATCACACTTCCTATTTACTTTGCTTTGTTTTATGATAATTTCAATCCTCCTAAAATATCTACTAGAGTGGAAATTTCTGTCTTAGGAAATTACTGTGTCTTCATAACCCCTATAAAAATTGTAGTGTGTAATGTTGATTGGCATGAAAGTAATCTACTTTTTTCTTTTTCAATCGGTTTATTTCCCACAATCTACTAGGCTTTTGCCTATTCTAATTCTGTATTGACCACTAAAACATAATTGATCTTCTGCCTCCAAATTCCTGCTGTTTCATGAGCTCTGTTACAATTCAATATAATCTATTTCTCACTGATGTTGAAAAACATAATAAGGTCACAGCAGGGAAGATTTAGCTTCATTAAAACATTATTATTATAAAAAATAAAATGATCTAAAGCAAATTGGTTCTGTCCTTGTGGTACAGTTTGAATATACACACATTAATCTGAGCATATAAAGCAGCAATAAATTTGCTAGTCCTTGTACATTGCAAATGATTCTCCTTATCTTTCATTACCCCATGGGAGACTGTAGGGGCAGATGAATTTTGCAGGTTATATCTAACTTTGTTGGATAAAAAGATATGAAAGCTCTCTGGAAAAACCAGAAAACACATTCAATAGAAATGTTTATTTCTGTCTCTAAATTGTTTTTATTTTGTCTGTGTCTGACTAATGTACATGACAGAATTACATAAAAGAAATCAGCAAACAAGGAAATTAATTTAAATTTTGACCCTCTCAGGCTTTCATTTACCATCAAAACCCATAAGAAAAGGACTGGGCATAGGATTGAAGATGGAGAGACAGTGGTTGTTTTATTAATCTAGTTTAACTGATACTAAAATCTGACAGAACAAATTACAAGTTGCAGGAAGAAAGGCTTATCAATTCATTACTACTTTCAAGGTTCTCCCTTTTCTTTCTCTTTGCCTTCAGCTGCTGGCAAAGGATAGGCTTTTGCAGTTCAATTTTTCAGTTTATTTTTGACTGCTTTTAATTAAATTTGATGGCCTGCTTCTGCACCAGGGAAGTTATTGGAATTGCACAGCGTTTTGCTGTTATAATGATGGCTCCCTTGATGTCTGTTCATTATTAACTGCTTTTCAAAATGCTGCTCTCAACTCTCATTTTATAAATATTTAAATAACTGTGAATTTCTATAACATAAATATCTGGGCCTAAGCGATAGGAATTCTATTGCCTATTTAATGTGTTTAACATAGTAATATGATTTTTATATAAAGTTATACATTATAATGTTAATTGGGAAAGTGTTGTCCGTAAATCATCTTACTTGTAAGTGTCAGCAGAAATGGTAGTCATATTTCAAAGCAGCAGTAATCAATGAATTAGTCAGTAGTTTGTGAACTATTGCTTATGTGACTATAATTTTCACACATCTTAATTATTTAGAGCAACAGAAGAATAAATAAATACTATAAAACAAAACAAGCATTTATGATCTTTGCGCTACAAATGATACTAAAAGCTTGAGATTAACTTCAATGTCTTCTGAAACAGATTTCTATTTTTAGTACAAATTTACCAGGAAAAAAGGATAGACCAAAGAAAAATTCATTGCCATAACTTTGAGTAATGTGAAACAAGACATTGTTTACAGCTACAGACCTTAAAATCCTGAAACAGGCAGGACTTCACTCTTAAAACAGAGTACTCCTTTTTACTGTGTAATGAGTTGGCTACTTGTCCCATCTTCCATGGACAGGGAGCCTTAAAAATATAATACTCTTCCTAATGCTATAGAAAAGAATTTGGACATCCTTTCTGAGCTTACAAGTTCTTTGTTCTGCTAAAAGTAGCACTGTTTCCAGTGAAAATCCTCTTACAGGAGGGATACAGTCATTATGGGAAATATGGGCAAAATGTGGCATAGCGCTGCTGAATAGTGAACAAATTTTACCTATTGGATACAAAATGGAGAATAAGAGGTAGTTTGCCGTGCAGGTCTAGGAGCTTAGAATTAATCTTGAACACTTATTTTCTAGAAAATTGAAAATTTAATTTTTAAACTTTCTATCTCTTTGCCAAAAGGCTTATTTTCCTATTTGCCAGTCTTCCTCATTGCTTTTACATCTCAGGGCTTTTTTTAAATTTTTTTTTCTGTTTTCTTTCATATGGGCTAAAATTTATACTGCCTTCAGTTTTAGAAATTACCTGCTGCTGCTAGTTCCTCACCTATGGCTTTTACTCATTTAAAGAAATGTTTGAGGGTTTTTTAAACCTGTATTTAAACAAAAGAGTAATCATACATAGAAGGTAGAAATTCTTATTAATTAGAACTGTACCTTACATAATCAAAGTATATGTGCAGGCTGGCCTTCTGTAGTCATTCTGATGGAGCTTTTCTGTATAAACACACTTAAAAATAATTTAAATACTGCAAAAAAGGTAAAGTCAAAGTGCACTTAATTCCTCTACAGATCTTCAGCAATCAAATGTCTAAAGTTTTAAGATTCATTTAATTTGTTGCTTAATGTTACTCTACACTGGATGCATTCACATGACAACTGAAACTAAAAGCACAGAAATTCTCCTGCATGATAGGAAAGGTCTTAAAAAAGGCAGTAATATAGTTACAATACTGCAAGTGTGTTGAAGAAGCTACTTTTTCATGAAGGTAATAGAGCCAGGTGTATCCATATTTTGTTTAACAGTGACAGCTATGATCAATCTGTCCTTAAAGAACTTTGTCCAGCCTAATAATTTATACATACCTCCAATATCCTTTACATTCTACACATTCAAAACTTTGGAATAAGTTCCAAATGAGTCAGTTGTCCTCTGTGTTTCACCTCTTTATAAATCTTGATATTTCCTGACATATTAGGAGCAAAAGATGTGACACCCTTAATTTACTCATGTTTTAGAGTTTCCTATTTTCAATAATGTTAATATAGCCCCTTCAATTTGTCAGCAGGTGGTATCCCATCTGTCATACACAAATCCTCCAGAAATGTCACACTACTGCTGGAAACCTGTCCATCATGATCCAGCTGTCCATTAGGATGGGAAGAATGCCAGTATTCTGTCCCCTCTGATTCTCTTGCCCTCTACAAGAACTACCTTAAACACTTCAAAGAAAATACAAGTTGAAGAATTCCCTTCTCATTAGTTACATCTAGCTATACCAGCATCGCTTCCATATTTTTTTCCATGTGTTCTTACTAAAAAAGGAAGTTGCCTTTAAAGAAACAATTACATAAAATCAGGAAATCTTCTTAATTATTTTATCAATGATTTTGTGTGGATGTCTGCTATCTTTCCAGCTACCTGTGTACAGCCTTTCTGGTCAGACAGGAGACAGAGATATGCTCCCTGGATTTTTTTACAGTTGTAAAAGCACATAGAGTCTAAGGTGAATTCACATGCATGGTGGTTCCAGGCCATATGTCCTTTGCAGCCTTGAGAAGCAGAGGAGAGTAGCTGGAGTGAAGAGAGAAAAAACTGTAATTTCAGTCTGAAGAGTAAGTTACAAACAGTGAAGCCAAAATGAGTGAATGGAGGTGTAATCTATGAATATATTATTTAATCATCACTCCTCAGTCTTCTTTTTTTGCTGAATGTGAGTGCCCACAATTGGCATTCTAATTTAATCGCTGTATATCTGTCTAAGAAATCCATTGTGGTTCAGTGCAAACTAAAGTTCAGTTTGCACGTGCTCTTTCAGTGATGATACAATAGGTCAACACTGAAGTGATCTGCCCTAAAAAGACTGCTTTTCATGGGGAAAACTGAAACACACCAGGTCTGGAACAAGTTTCACACAGATTTCAGAAGGGACTTCCAAACATAAGATGAGAAAACCAGATGCATTGTTGGAATCCATAAAGTTAGAAGGTTTTAAGGTTTTTAGGAAATGGTTAAAAAAAAAGTATAGGCCTCAGACTGAAGTTTTGTTAGCATTGCAGATATAGCAGAAAAGTTTCCCAAGCAAGCAGAGAAGTCTCCCAAGCAGTAGAGCATACGTGACAAATAACAATAGGCCTCTGTAGAATTGGCTTTAGGATGGCAACAAGGTTATTTAATGTATATCTTTAGAAGGGTAGCATGAATAGAGCTCTGTTCTTTTGTTCCAGTCTTTGTTTCAACTACCATTATGTGTGTTTTATAAGATTGGATAGAATGCTTGTCAATATGTGTTGTTCTATGTATGATTGGCTGAAATCTAGACTGAGATGGTTTTATGTCATTCTGTATCACCCCACCCTCTTGGGGCATTCTCTGTGGATCAGCGAGCTGTTAACATCATGTCTCCATTGTATGTCTTGAGACTGATGTGCTGGAAATAAAAGCAAAAAGCTCTTCACTGGTCTGGTTTGTCCAGTGTTGTCCATATTTGGACGTAACTGCCGCGGCAAGTGGGTTCCTTTTTTAAAACGTGGGCTCCTGACACAATTGGACCTCTATCTACCCTTTGACCCTATAAATGGTGCCTGCCCGTGTGAGGAAAACCCCGTTCGAGGACGTAGATTAGAAGTAAAAAGAAAAATCGTGGATTTCCCAGCTGCTGGAGACCCAAGTGTTAATCAGGAGGACGGTATCATCTCTCCCGCCGAAGCCAAGAAATTTGTAAGTAACTTATCTCGGGAGAGCTCTTGGGTTACGGTTTTTTGTGTTAGAAGAAAACAAAAATGGGAACGAACTTATCAAAAGTTGAATGGGATGGTTTTCATCAATTAGAGACAATGTTACAAGAGAAAGGTTGCTCTGAAGTTTCAAAAACTGAGCTTAAAAACTTACTTATCTGGGTTAAAGTGAATACGCATGATTTAAATTTACAGTCTGCTTTTACTTTTCATTTTTGGGATCAGATAAACTGGAGAATTTATAATCTAGTTTCTCTCAAAAAAGATGAAAGCTTAAGAGCACTTATGCCGACTTCTAGAGCTCTGATGGAGTGTTTTAAACAAACTGATAATAATAAGATCAACTTGGACTCAGAAAACAAAATTTCTGGCTGTGTCTTTAAATTCCAGCAAAATGGAAACTGTGTGTGTATCGGAGAATGTAACAAATGTTGTTTCAGATGCTGAAAGTAATGCTGTTGTCATGTGTTTTTAAGTTTCTTGTTTTGCTCCCCCATTATATGTATTGTTCCCCCTGCTCTTTGCAAAATGGTTCTTCCCTCCCCAGTTTTCCTGCCACAGCTCTCCTTACAGTTATGTCACCATGGTTACCCCTGCCCCCCTCAGTTGTCGATCACCCAAGTTATGTAACTTCCCCTCCCCCATTCTACCTTATAAGTAAGTTTTTCCTCCTCCCTGGGCCCAGTCAATCACCCCCCCAGTCCTCCCAGCTTTCAAGAACCTTCTTCTCTCTGGGGGTTGTGGTTGGCTGGTGTCCCGGGGCCCCTCCTTTATTTTGTATTTATTGGATATGTTTGGATGTCAGTTATGTTAAGTACCTCCCTTTATGTTCTCTCATTGGCTAGCTGGGTTTCCCTCCCTTCTCCACCCCTTCCCTTTAAAACCTTGCCTCTCCCCTAGTTCTGTGCCGTTTTCTGGGGTCCTTTCCACGTGTTGGTTGCCCTTTGCTGGTTGGTTCTGCCTTCCACCTTCCAATAAACCAACTTCAACCCCAGCGAGTGGTCACTCCTTCTCTTCATCTCATCCAGCGCGAATAATCCAAGTCCGCGATCCAGCCCAGCCCGAGGCCAGGACGCCAAGGGGGGCTGGCCTCAGATGCGGTGAGGGCATCGGCCATCTCCCCTCCAGCTAGCCGGACTTAGGGCCACGTACGCCCTCGGGCATAATGCTTTGAACTCTGTTGAAAAAAATCTTTCTTCTCTTCCTCTGGGAAAAAATGAAACTCTTTCGGATTTTTCGCGTGGTTTTGTTAATGTAAAAAGATGTGAATCTTGTAAGGGGGAAGGGACAAAATGTGTAGAAAATGGAAATGAAAAAGGGACTGTATTTCCTAAAATTGTTTGTGCAGGGACACTGAAACCTGAATTACATTTTACTATGCCTGAGGTGGGAGGTGAAGGGGTCTCTTCCACTCAGGAAATTGTGGTTCTGGGGAATTCCTTTCCAGTAAAGCAAAAACATGGTTTTTCTGGTGTTTGTCAATCCATGGATTCAGAGAAAGAAAAATTGGCTTTAATTCAAAGGGTGGTGTCATTTGAAAGGATGGATAACTCTCATAGACCCCCTGAAAGAACATGGGTTGAGTTTTTAAAATGTCATGACCCTATTCCTTGCATTTTAAAACAAAACCATGCAAGCCATAATTCTGAGTTTCAGGATGACAACTCTCCAGCTAAGTTTTTCTTGGCAGGGAGACAATGTGAAACTTGTGGTAATTTTTCTAAAGTAACAAATTCAAGGTTAAAAGGCCAGCGTTGGCATTTTTCCTGGACCAGGGGAACACGTCTCTGTCCCAGCCCCTTTGGGCCGGGCTTCGGAGGAGGTGTGTTGTTTGATGGAGCCCACCCCTGTCTCTCATGGCAGGGCTCCAAGGAGGCGTGTGGTTCGGAGGTCTCTGCCAAAACACTGGACATTGGAAAAGTTCCCGGACTTGGCCAAAGTCCTGGACCTGGCCAAAGTCCCGGGCCTGGCAACATTTCCGGACAAGAGTACAATGTCCTTGCCAAGAATTCGGACACTGGCAGAACACCTGGTAGCTAGTGGCAGCCTCTGACAAAAGGCCTCACTGTAATCCTGGTCGTGTCACAAAAGGATTGTCATATGTAAAGATTCCAATCAAAACTACTTTTTACCTGTCATAAGATGTGATTGTTATGATATATATGATCTGCTAATGTCTTGTTGTACAAGTTTTGTCCTCAGTTCACAGAAATTTCCAGGATTCAAGATTCTACACTGGATGATCTGCTCATCACAGCTTCAACTCAGACAGAGATGCAGCAAACCTGTGCTGGTGTTGGGACTGAAATCCAAAAGGCTGGACTTGACATTTCTACAACTAAACTTCAAGGATGCAACAAAGATTCAAGGCTGAGACATCAACTCTTCAAAGAAGATCATCAACTCTTCAAAGAAGACAACCTCATCACTGGACTTTGACTGTGGTTTGAGTTCTTCAGCTTTTCCCTCAACTTTTTAATTTAATCACAGATTCAGATTAATAACATGGGGAAAGGGTATGCTTTTGTCTCCACAGGTGCTGGAATTAAGTGGGTTCCTGCCAAAAATGTCAAACCATATCGCACCTCAGAACCTGTTGACGAGCCCAGAACCGAGGATGCAAGTACGCAGACGTGGACCGAATCGAAGGATCCCGGGTCTCGCCTGACGCTCCTTGTTCCTGACGTTCTTTGTGAATCGGTGGAACCCATGAACTCTGATTTCGTGTCAATGTTATTTATGAGTATGCCAATTGAATACTGAATGTTTGTTTAACAGAGTTAATTTTTGGCAGAGTTAATTATTGTTTTTGTGTAGAAAGAATTCTGCCAAGTCTAAGTTCATGAAAGAGATGGGACAAGTACATATGGTACATTTGTTTTGCTTGATTTTAATTGTTTTTTGTTGTGCAGATTTGCCTGTGGATCAACCAAAAACGAATGTTCGGGTGACCTTAGCCAAGGCTGCCGGATTGGATACTATATGTCTGTCTAATTCGGAACCAGAAAAGCCTTTCTCAACCTGTCTGGTTGGTGTGCCAGTGAAAGAGTTGCCTTTGGTCAAAAAACAATCCAATGGTAAACCAGGTGGAATTGACAATGGAAACAATCCTTCCTTCAATTGGAACATTTGGTCCAAAAAACTTCTCAGGGCAGCATCTGAACCTCAAGAATTGGAAATCCTTGGTTCTTTGACCATGGATTTTCGTTTTTCTTTCATGACTTGTGCCTGGCGAAGAGGTGATCCCCCAAAGTTCAGTGTTACCCCTCATTATTTTGCATATAAAAATTTGAGGTTTTGGTGTAATGTTTCAAACAGTTGGTATGTACTTCCTGAGATGGATCAATATCCACGGCAATTGCCAAAAGGGTATTGGTTCATTTGCGGAGACAGAGGTTGGCAAGGCATTCCAGCCCACCTTGAAGGTGGCCCTTGAGGCATTGGTATGCTCACCATAATTGCCCCCACTGCCAAAGCAGTGATGAAAAGGAAACAAAGGAGTGCGAGAGCTGTTCCTCATTATGATGAGAACTGTCAGAGTGATTTTATGCCTTGGAATGCCGCCAGAAGGCTTTCAGCAGGTATATTTCTACCCCAATTGGCTTCAGCTGTGGCATTGAGACAATTAGATCGAGTTGGATGCTGGCTGAGCAAACAAGCTAATGCCACATCCTCTGCAATCAGTGATATGTTGACCGATGTTGATAGTATTAGACATGTTACTCTTCAAAACAGAGCAGCCATTGATTTTCTTTTACTGGCACAAGGACATGGTTGTGAGGAATTTGAAGGACTGTGTTGTATGAATTTGTCTGATCATTCTGAATCCATTCACAAAAGCATTCAAAAATTAAAGGATCTGACAGCCCAAATTAAAGAAGATGGAGGTTCCTGGCTGAATGATTTGTTTCAAAATTGGAGTTTTGCACCTTGGCTAAGGCAAATTTGCAAGATAGGTCTTTATGTATTAGGTGTTCTGATACCGATATTGATAGTGGTACCTTGTATACTCTGTTTTGTTCGGCGAATGATGAACAAAACAGTCCAAGAAGTTTTTGTCATACAAGCAGGAGAGTTAGGAAGTAGAAGCACAGAGAGTGTACGAAATCTCACAAAAGCAGTAGACGAAGGTATAGATATGAACGAAGGTTTTGAATTAAGGACTTGGAATCGACCAGAGTTTTGCGAACAATGACTTGTGACTGTTGCCAAACGTGATTCATATCTCTCTTTCAGGGATTGGGTCTTCACAGCATTAAGTTGCTGTGCCGTAATATAGCAATGCTTCAGTTTAGTGCAAATAGGTCTCCAATAGATAATAAGCAGAAATTTTGCAATAGAGCTATGAAACGCAAGTAGCAAGCGACAAGAAAATGAAAGCTTCTGGGTCAAACAGAGAGGGGGAAATGTTGGAATCCATAAAGTTAGAGGGTTTTTAGGAAATAGTTAAAAAAAAAGTATAGGCCTCAGACTGAAGTTTTGTTAGCATTGCAGATATAGCAGAAAAGTTTCCCAAGCAAGCAGAAAAGTCTCCCAAGCAGTAGAGCATACGTGACAAATAACAATAGGCCTCTGTAGAATTGGCTTTAGGATGACAACAAGGTTATTTAATGTATATCTTTAGAAGGGTAGCATGAATAGAGCTCTGTTCTTTTGTTCCAGTCTTTGTTTCAACTACCATTATGTGTGTTTTATAAGATTGGATAGAATGCTTGTCAATATGTGTTGTTCTATGTATGATTGGCTGAAATCTAGACTGAGATGGTTTTATGTCATTCTGTATCACCCCACCCTCTTGGGGCATTCTCTGTGGATCAGCGAGCTGTTAACATCATGTCTCCATTGTATGTCTTGAGACTGATGTGCTGGAAATAAAAGCAAAAAGCTCTTCACTGGTCTGGTTTGTCCAGTGTTGTCCATATTTGGACGTAACTGCCGCGGCAAGTGGGTTCCTTTTTTAAAACGTGGGTTCCTGACACAATTGGACCTCTATCTACCCTTTGACCCTATATGTATTAGCTGCCTTCTTGGAGCATTGCTGAATTTTTCACAACCTCACTAAATATGTAGAGATGGAGGGATCAGCTGTTGTATTTACGAAATGCTTTGAAGCAGTAAAAACTTCCAAAGTTTTAAACATTATTTTTGCTGTAATAAGCAGTGATATGTTTGTGTGCATGTTGGCTGCTTGACAATCTGACTGACACTATTTGAATGCTAATTATTTATAGACAACAGCAAACTAGATTTAAAATGATTTTTAAGAAAAGGGCATACATCATGAAATTATAATGGTTTGGGAGGTTTGACTGACTGCAGATAAAATCTAGAATGGTTTTGTTTTTGTAAAATGTCTGTTTGTATGTTTGCAATGTTAACAATTAATTCAGAACCTCTTTCCTGTAAGTTACTGCAAATATTCCTGAGTGAAGGAACCAGACTTCTTTTTAGAAATAATTCAGCCACCAGCTATACTGCTATGGATAATGTATTTATTCACATATGAAAAGTCAATAGCAGAAAGGAAAGAAATAAGAAACCTAATAGCTTTCTGAGGATGTCACTTTTAGATTTTATTATCTATTTAATTTACGGTTTCAGTCAAAAGGAGATGGAGGAAGGTGAGATATAGAGACAAGAATGTTGCCTCTTATTTTCTGTTCTAGAAAATCCAAATAATTTTACTACAATTAGTACATATTTTATTCCAACAATAATAATTTTATTCCAATTTAGGTGAAAAATAAACAATTTTTGTGCCTGCTCCTACATTGAGAGGAAATGAACTAGCAGCTCTTTATGTTAAAATGTTTAATTCTGAATTTGAGTAAAGCAGATTAGAGAAAAGTTGCGGAAGAGAATATGCAAAATATGAAGCCTAATAAAAAACCAGATTTTCTGAGGTAAGGGAAGGTGTCACTTCCTTTCATTGTAAATGTGGCTATGTCAGCAAAGTAAAACATTTAAAAATGCTTTAAATGAGTATATTTTGCTGTTTGTACAGGTTCTGACATTTTTAAGTCTCACATGTAAGAAGTTCAGGTAAGAGATAATGCTTATTTAATGAGTAGCTAGATAGATTTTTTTACTAAGTCCTGTTCTGCAATATTCACAAATCACATAGATAACACTGGCAGCATAGAGAAGATGATTTCTTTCTCATAATGACAATAAAGCATTTCCAAGGAGTGCAGAGATGCAGTTAAAAAAGCAAAAGCTTGGCTAAAACTGGTATTGACCAGAGACGTCAAAAACTACAAGAAACTGCTCAATGACGAACAGAAACAGAAGGAAAATAATGATTAGGACAAGTACTTACAGACTGAACAATGCTCACTGCAGTAAATAAAAGCTTCACTACTGCCAGTAGCCAACCACAGGTATTATGGTCACTTTGCAAATTTTCCTAAATTAAGCTAATCAGTCTCACTTTGTCTGAAACAGCTTTCAGCTGCCTGAAGTTGTGCTTAAACTTGTTTAGATATAATCTTTTCTCCTGGCCTGCCCATCTCTGTTTTGTTTTAGTTGGATGTTTTGTTTTGTTGAGTTTTTTGATGTTTTTTGGTTGATTGATTGCTTTGGGATTTTTCTCTTTTCGTAGGTTCATGTGGAAGGGGGTTGTTTTGTTTAGTTTTGGTTTTTTTTGGTGACCATAATTTTAAATAGAGTTTAATAACAAATACGTGAAGTCTGTATGTAACATCTATTGGGTTTTCATAATGATTTGGTGAAGACGGCTTGCTGGCATGAAAACAGAGGCTGTTTGGAAATGGGGTGCATAATAGAGTGTAGAGGAGCAAAGGGAGTAAATGACAAGAAAAGTGGTTCAGATTATACTGGAGACTCTACGGTTATAAAGAACTTATCAAGCTTTGGATCAAGAGAACTTGATTCTTATAGGGCAATTTAGGGCACACGCAGACATTTGTTGGAAGAAGAATACAGCAGCTCACATGAAATCCAGAGAGTTTCTGAAATGGGACTGTTTCTTCATACAAAAATTAGATGTATCAAAAAGGAATGAGGCACAGCTGGACTTGTTGCTCACAAACCAAGGAAACCTGCTATGCAATTATCTTGGTTAGTCATAGCCTTAGCAGCAGTATTGTGAAGCTTGGGGTTGAAGGGAGCACATAAGATTTTAAAGATTTTAAAGACAAAGATTTTAGAAGAGCAAACTTCAACATGCTCACAACACAGCTGGGAGGTATTCTGTGGAAGCTTCCCTGGAGGAAAAAGGAGCTGGTGAATACTGAGAGTTTTTCAAGAATGCACTTCTGGAAGCAAAAACCAGTTAATCCCCTTTAAAGATAAGGGAAGTAGGCAGAGCAAGAGATCCCCTTGGCTGAGCTACAAGCTTTTGAGTCTGATCACAACCAAAAGAGAAGCACATCAAAAATGTCAAAACAAATGAAGACCCATTGAGAAACACAAGAGTGTTTCCAAGGTGTGCAGAGATGCAGTTACAAAAGCAAAAGCTTGGCTAAAACTGGTCTTGACCAGAGACATCAAAAACTACAAGAAACTGTTCAATGACAAACAGAAACAGAAGGAAAGTACTATTCTTCTGTTAAACAAGAGAGGTGAATCGGTCACCAAAAATGCTGAAAAGGGAGAAGTTCTCAGCACTTCATTTACCTCTCTCTGCACCAGCTCCACTGGGGAGCAAAAGTCCAGGTTGAAATAAACAGAAACCCACCATTGCTGAAGGATGAGTTGGTGAGTAAATTTTACTGCAACTTCACCTCTGCAAATTGATGGGCCCTGACAACATCCACCCAGGAAAATTTAGAATGACTACAAAGAAGTTGACAACCCCCTTTTCAGGAGTCATTTGGAAAAGATATGGGGTAACAGTTACAAGTTACTTCCAGGGATAATCTGATTATATGCAAGAGGAAAGTTTTTTCAAAACAATCAGACTTCTGAGTAATCTCTCCAGGGAAATGGTAGATTCCACAGGGTTGGACACTTAAATTTCAGATGGACCGGGTGCTACTCAATCTTGTCTAGACCATGCTTTTGACAAGAAAGTTTGGACCAGATGATCTCTGAGGGCCCCTTGCAATCTGGTGTTTTATAATTCTATGATGATTATGGAGAGATATCCTCTAGTAATATATCTTTTGTTTATTCTTTAGAACAGAATAACATACTTTAGTTGGAAGGGGTCTACAAACATCTACTTCAACTCCTTAGCCACTTCAAGGCTGATCCAAAGTTGAAGCCTGTTGCTAAGGGCATTGTCCAAACACCTCTAAATACTGACACAACATCAACCACCACTCTATCTTCCAGGCTTTGACCACCCACTAGATAAAAAATTGCTTCCTAATGTCCAGTCTGAAATTCCCCTGTCACAGTCTGAAACCATTCCCACTTGTCTTATCATTGAATCCCAGAGAAAAGAGTCAGTACCTTCATCTCCACTTCTCCTCAGGAAGCTGCAGAGAGAAATTAAGTCACCTCTGAGCCTCTTTTCCTGCAAACCGGACAAGGCCAAAATCCTTAGCCATTCTTCACAGGACATGTTTCCCAGCTTTTTCATGAGCTTTGTTGCCCTCCTCTAGATATATTAGAAGATACTAAAATCTTTTTAAATTGTGGCACACAGTACTGCAGCAACCTACCCAGATCCCTCTGCAAACCTTCTTGTTGCCCAAGAGTCAACAGCACCTCTCAGTTTTTGGTCTCATCAGTAAACTTACTTTCTTTCCTTATGCATAATAATAACATCTGAACTGAAAATAGTATTTTATTTAGACTTTCAATATTTCAATTATACTACTAGTAAATTATTTTTATTACATACATATTACATACATACATATACATACATACATATTACATACATACATACAGTACATATTAAATTGATACCTTTTTACACCTAATAAGATTTAGTCATCTTAGCATACAGGCAAAAAGACTACATAATCACATGTAGGAGTCGTGTGATATTGGGGTATCCTCCATGCAGACAAAAACTTCTAAGTTTTTATAAACAATATGTACAAAGATATCCCCAGAGGCAAATCATCTTGCAACATGTGGCAATCATTGCTAGAAATTGAAGTAAACTATGGTCTTGTCAATAATTACTGTGATTTCTAGTGAATTTCTAGTGAAGAAGCAACAGTTTATCTTGAGTAAAAGCTGTATACTTTTTAAAAAATAATGGACATACCAAGATATTTTATCCAAGCTTCACCTAGGTCATGACTGAACAGTTTTAGCTGTGACTTTAATGTTCAACACAAGGCAGATAACTTTGCATGAAAATAGGCAGCTTGAAAATAGTCTGCACAAAGCTCTACTGAGATCAACTTAGCATCAACAGATAGGATCTATCCAAATTCATATCACATATAAACAAACATGCCCCATCCCAGAACTCAGTCAGGTATATTACCTGACTTAAAAGGTACATAAAAATTAATATGATAAGATGCGTGAAATGTGTGATCTTTCATATGATAACATCATATGAAATAAAGATGCGTGACAGCTTTCTTGTAACACCAGTGTGTAGACAATGTGTTACAAATGTGGACAAAAAAATAACAGTATTCCCAATGCTATAAATTGTTTCCAAAAATTGTTGCCCTTTTTAAACACAAATATTTTTATGTGAAATTGAAAACAGACTGCTTGTTTCCTGTATTATTGACAGCCCTGCACAAAGGGACAAAGGGCAGCTTCATTTTCAAGATCCTAACGATCTGGAAAAGTATCTATCTCCCTGGACTTCCATGTATTTCCTATAATACATTGGGAAAATTAATTGCTTTTTCTCACCTGAATTTCACATTTGCATAAAAAGAAGAGTAGTTTCACTCCACAGGAATTATAAAAATAGAAGATGTCAGGATTCCACATGCAATGATATTCATATTACTATATTCACATGCCGTCTCTGTTTGGTCTGCTCTGGGATTGCTTCATTTATTGAGTGGTTTGTATGTGTATTGCACATACAGTACATTAACCATCAGCAAATCCTGCACTTATAAATATGGAAAAGTACTTAAAATTCTATCTTTGTAGATGTTCTTGTTTCAAAGACTTTTAAGAATATGTTATTTACATAGCATTCAGAAGATGCTTTTGAACTTATGTAAAAGTTCTCAAGCCTTAACTTTAATATATTAGCAGGCCTTAGTTTAAGAACTGCAGACAGAATTTTTGTCATGTTTAAAGGGAATCAGTTTCCTTTTTTTCTCTATATATAACTTTTAGACTCATTATTGATGAACAAACAGTAAAGAGATTTTCGTACCCTCCCGACGATACCATGTAAACAACAGCTCCAAAACTGGGAAAAAGAACTGTTGCCCTACTCACTACCTGCCTATTCAAAGCACTAAAAAAGAGGCAGACAGAAGCTAAGCTTTTTTCTTGCCCTTATTTATGAATTGAATCAATCCAGAGAAATGTCATCAGTACATACACAGTTACTTTTTTCCCGTGTCTAAGGGAAATGTCAGTTCAATATGCCTCTAAATTCTGTTATCTTCACACATATAAATGGAACAATAATAAGAGATTACAAGATTAAAAGACAAATCACAACCAATTAGACCTTGTCAAATTTTGTCATCACATAGGAAAGCTGCTAAAATGTTAACCTTGACCTTCAGCATATTTTAAAATCAGGGACTATCAGTTGATAGTCAGTTAAGTGCTCTCCCTGGAAAGAATAGAAGACCTCATCCAGTGAGGGTACTAAAAGCTTGTGAAAATCTGATCCTGATGTTATCTAGATGCAAAGTGTTAACCTTTCACAAAGATGAAGTCTGAAACCCTGGAACAAGGGTCAAAATAAACAGGTTCCATTTTTGGCCCAATAGCAGACTCGTAATGTCAAATGTTCACTTTGCTGTGACCTTGTTCCCATATGTAGAATGAATACAATATTTCTTTTCCTTGCCTTTTAGTCTATCACTGGGATAAAGTGATAGAAAAAGACTGAGTATTCTGGTGTCAGGGTATTTTAAACTGCTGTAACTTGAGCAGCAATTTTCTTTAGCTCTATATCCTTCATTTTTCTGGGTTATATTTTTTGTCACTCATATTGTAAGTGTTAAGCTAAATTGATTAATATACACATATTTTTATCCAAAAGTAGTCTCTCACTTTATCTCTTGTACTTTTCTCACTAGAAGGACTTGTGAAATATGTAACTTTACACCCTCATTTTTCATCTTACTTTTTTTTTGTGTTCCAGAGTACATAAATATCTTAAATAATTTAGTTACACTCTCATCACACTCTCTTAATTCTGATTTTTTTCACTACAAGCTAGTTAATATTTGGGACCAATTTGAATGGTTCATACTGAATATATATACCAATGTAAAAATGAACCAACGTAAAAATGATGCTCTTAGCTGTGGTCTGCTACAATAGGCATCGTGTGCCCAGTTTTGAAAGAGGAAAATAGATTTTCACTGAGAAATTATATTGTGAGCAAAAAGCTGATCCAACAAACTGATAACCATCCTGCCTTTATCTTCTCCACAGTTTCCTACTAGCTATAAGAAAAATGGAATCTTTCAACATCAAAGAAAACAAAACTCTAAGTAGAACTGAGATACTGGTGTCCATGAATATTAAAAATCTAAGACTAGAAGGATGAGAGGTGCACTTTAATGTGTGTGTGTAATTCCTGTGTGGGTGACTGTAGCACTGCTGTCACCTTGACCATGTGAAAGATAACATGTGGACCTCCCTCAGAGATAATTTTTGGACTATCAAGGCTTCTAACTCTTTTCTTTACCCACAATTGTCTCCCATGAGAAATACAGTGGGAAGTAGGGTTAATTTAATTAGCATCCAAATATTCTTACTTAGGTTTTTTTCCACCAGTTTTTCTTCTATGTCAACAAACTATTTTTTGTCTACATTTTCTTGATCATTGAACATTTCCCCCATGTTCATGTTTATATTTATGTTTCACAATAATTTGTCATTACTTTCAGATAGTGCTTTTAATAGCCTAGAAAGGAAGAGGAATCAGAATGAGGTGGCATCAAATTTGCCAAGTAACATTATGCACAGATGAAGTTACACACTGATTTAAAGATATGTTTAAGAATTCTACAACAAGGGAAATCAATGTCCTCTACAGTGCCATATAAAGTGTATTTTTAATTTGTGTTTGTTGCTAGAAATCAGTAGGCTTTGTAAATTTAATCTGAAATGAATCTCCAAATGTGTAAGACATCACTTACTTGGAGTTGAGGCTGATCAGTTCTGCCACAGCTGGTGCCAACATTCTGTCAGTCAAATTCTTAACTGAGTTGTAAACGGTGAGGAAAACAGTTGTTTTTTACTCCCACCTGGAATGAAACAGTGTGTCAGTTACTAATTTTCTTCCCTATCTTCCAAGTGCAATAAGACATTTATTATATTATCTTAGCCTGTCTCATTAGAGGGGTCATCAAAAGAGTTACACAAAGGATAAAAGCATAAACAGTTTCACTCTTTGAATTTCTCCTTGATTGTGTGATACAATATACATATAAATAAGTGGTCTAAAAAGAATTCATTTTGTGTACATTTATTCATATATATATTTATACAAATATGTATGGATTTAAAAATGTTGATGCTGAAGAAATTAGTCAGAGAATTTAGCAGTAGCAAATTAAGTGTTTCAGAGCAAAGGAGCTTAATGTAGGTATCTAAATAAAGTTTCATTTTCATTTTGATCTCGAAGTACCATTTCTTTTTTCCAAGTTTCTTCTTATTACAGACTGTAGACTTCAAATTTATGAGAAAATTATTTATAAAACAAAAGGTTAAAGAAAAGGTCTCTCAATTTTAAATTGCTCTCTATCACCTTTGAAAGGAAATGAAGATAAGAAGTCCTAACTGACTAAAAGAGCAACTAAAATACGGTAGTATACTATACTGTACTATACTGTACTATACTATACTATACTATACTATACTATACTATACTATACTATACTATACTATACTATACTATACTATACTATACTATACCGTAACATCAATCTAATGTATCAAGAGTGTAATATAATATCAAGAAGATGGGGAAAAGAGGGTTCTGAAAATCATAGCCCAATCAGTTTAAGTTTCTGGGAAAAAAATATACTGTAAGTCTTCATGGAAGCTATTTGCAGGCAGAAGAAGGTCAACCAGTAGCAACATGACAACAGAGAGATATCTGAAGGGACAGAGATATTAATGGAAACATGTGGAAAAAAACACGGTGGAAAAACCACAAAAAGAGATTTATTACACCTAGAAGTAAATATTCAGTAATTTTGTTGTCTTGTGACCATATGATATTTCTGTCCTTCTAACTGAAAGAGAACCAAATGTATTACAACTCTCAGCTTTATTACAACACAATTAATAGATTTCTACAGGAGACAAATTTTTCAGAAACTCACTGACTTAAAATAACTTAATAGTGAGTTTTCATGCAATGGTAGCAGTATGGACAGAACAACATTGTACAGAAAATCACAGGTGGCTTAGAAAATTTCAGCTCTATATCCACCAGCATTCCTTGCTGTAAAGGATATACAACCTTAGAGGAAACGATAGGTTATAAAAATACTCTACAAGAAGATGGATTAATACTATATAGTTAGTTATTCAATGCTAATAAAAACACTTGTTGGAGAGGCACTGCACATCTGACAAATTTATGGCCTTCAATTTAGCGTGTAAACATCTAGAAGAACTAGACCTTGTCACATACTGACATTATTTTAAGAATTAATGTTATTTTATTGAGGGGAAATTGCACATTTTTATTTCATCAGAATAATAAGTATGCTCTAACTTAAAAAAAATCAGTAATGCTTTTCCTGTAGTTTAATGGCTTAAAAAATTAATTAGTGCAAAACAATTGAAATAATCTTATAAAATTAATATGCGATTTCCTAACAGCTGAAATGTCATTTTACTATATTCTAATTTTAATATCAAGAAACAAATTCCTAATCTTTGTTATAAACATAATTCCAAAAAATAAAAAGTCTGCATTATTCCAGAAACACTTTGCATCCCTGGACTTACACCATTAGTAAACTCATTTTCTGAGAAGCCCTTTCAATAGTTGCCCCTTCAGTATAAGCTTTAGTGGAGGCTGTTTATACATAAATCTTCTGTTCAGACAAATTTAATTTAAAATGCTTATAGATTTGACCACAAATAACTATCAGTAGAGAGCTGAAAAAGGGCTTTTGTTACAAGTTCTGTAATATTTTTGAATTTCAAAACATTTATTCACAGGCAGAATTCCAAAAGTGTTTGAAGACTTTGTCAGAAACCAACAATTTTTCTAGAATTGCAGGGAAATATAACCATGTCTCCAGACTGCAAAGGTTAATGAGTAAAATGTGTAACTGACAATTAAATCTCTCCAAAGTTGCTTCAAAGATAAATTCACTTTGCTGTATATGTCATCACAAGTTGCATCTTGAGAACAACTAATAATTTCTTAACAGAAAGTATTCTAATGGTGAATTTCCAAACAAGTCTAGTCTGGAATTCTCCAAGGCAGAGAAGTGCAGGAGACTGAATCATCACCAGAGGTTAAGAGGTAAAAACCTCTTCTCTTTTGTTACTCCTAACTTGAAACTGGGAAACAAACTTGTGCAACAGCATCATGAGATTTTTCTCTCACACTTCAGCTACTGTAGGGAAACAAACTGGCTACACATTTTCAATTCCAGTGAAGCAAAAGATATTTTCTCTCAAAATATACCTTCCTTGTTAAATTGTAAATTAAAATTGATTTTTTTCAATGTACTTAACCTTTTGCTATGTCTTTTCTTGGCTTCTCTTCCCCTCTTTTTCCCCAGGACCCATTTTCCCCTTCCCTTAGTTCCACTTCTACACATTTCAGTGTCAGCAAACCTATGAACATTTTCAACATCTTGCCAATCAGCCCAGCAGTTGGTTTTTCTTTTTTTTTTTTTTTTAATAGGAATGCAGTTGTCACAAAGTTATTTTTGCCTGTATTTTGCACTTGTTATCAGTTAGGAACAGAAGGAAATATCACTTCGGCTCCTGAATTAAAGCAACAGATAAGCATGATGCTTTGGGCTGTCTGCTACTTCTGTTAGCCACTAACAGAGCACTGAGCTTTACATCCTCTCTCTTCTATGATGTACATTGAAATTCCCTGCTAGCAGGGTGGAAACATTTACATTTTCTTAGAAAACAGATTGAGAAAGCCAGATGGCAATACATAGTTGACAGTGTTAGAAAAAAGGTTAGGCTTCAGCACTGACGTTTACATATGTGCTTCTGGTCACAGTTAATTCCAATGCGTTTGATTCAGACCTATGACACTGTTTGCCAAAGACAAAAGCTAGATATTAAAGGAAAGCTTATGAAGAGCAGTAATATCTCTTATTAGATCAGCTGATAGAAAAAAATGACAAGATTCTGGCACAAAAGCCCTTGTTCAAAGGAATATAGAGTAGAAGCTTTCAGATATGCTAGATGCCGTTTGGGACATGGATACTATACCTTCTTTGAAAATTTCTTTTTAAAATCACAAGACATAGTATGAAATCCTGCCTCAGACATCACAGAAACAACACATCAGTGAACATTCCCAATGTTTATATGATATTCATGATTTCTGAAAAAGGGAAAATAGTACACAAGTTATACTTAGTAGTGTAAATTAGATAAAAGGCAAATTATTTATAAATATTCCATTATATCCTTTTCACTTCCGTAAATAATAGAATTCAGTGAGCCTTTGCTTATTTCTTTGGACAGAAAAAGTGGCTGCATGAGATGATGACAACTTCCCTTTAAAAAAATTAAATACTTTTCTCTATGTCCTTCCATTCACACTTTTGGGATATGACCCTACCTTATACAGTCTGTCTGTTTTAACAAGTAATCCACATATACAGTTACATAAATTTTATTTATTCCACGTATTTTACCTTCATTTGTGATTCACAGATATATATATATATATATATATATATATATATGTGGAGACAGTTAATGTTTGTATTATCTTTTATTATAAATATGGAAACATTATCAAATTAATAGCAAAAATAACACCAAATAATAAAGCAAATTAATGAACATATATGTTTCATAAAATTTCCATCCCTGAAAGTGATACCCTTTTAGAGTCATTTTTGCTTTCCCAGTGATGGAATATTTTTGCATTTGAGAGCTTAATTTCTCTCTTTAGTTATAGATCTCAAAACATTTTCCACTCAATAATTTCCTACAGCCATAGCCATACAATTTAGAAACAAATAAAACAAGCAAAAAATAGAGAACAAAATAAAAGTGTATTCTCAAATGAAACCTTTTTAGTTCTTTAAGGTTTGTATAGATTACATTTTAAAGTTTTTACCAAGAACATAACTAAATTCAAAGCATGGCAGAGAAACAGTACAGAAGTTAGAACAATATTAAAATACACTTAATTTCTGCCAGTACCTGAGCACCATAGTTCTATTTCTAAGTGTACAACACAAATTTTAACACTAACATGCACACACAAAAAGAACAGAAACATAAAACTATTATTTTTACATGTCACATGAATTTAAGAATTTTTATATATGACGACACATGATATTTGCATTACAAAACACTGAATCGATGACAGAATTTCCTATTTCCTCTTAATATTATTAATCACTGTACCTTTAAAAAAACTCTATTTATCAGAAAAAATTAATATACCTTTATACCTTGATTCTCCTTAGGGAAATAATAAGAATCATAAGAAATCTATTTTACTCTATCACACTTTCAAGAGAGAATAAGCATGTTATTCTCCTGCTGCTCTCAAAGTTGTAAATTCTGCATCATACTACCTATTTTACTGTCCTCTCAAAACAAATTTTCCAGGCTTTCTTGACCTAACAAGAAAATTTTCATCAGCTGCAGCATCTTTTAGGTAAGATTGCAAGTCGTTATAGTAAGACTGCAAATCCTTACACTACAAGGGATGACATGCTTGAGATAACAAGAAGCTTCACAAAAATACAGGGCAAATGCAGAGACAGCAAATCTCTAACATATGTTCACAGACTGAAAAGTGTTAATAAATACATTGATCCTGACTTCAGAACTTAAAGTGACTGAGATTGTCACATTCTGATTTATGCTAGAAAACTAATGGTTTCCTATGAAAAAATAAAAACAAAGGCATCTTCTAAAGCATTGTGAAATTATAAGAGCTTACTTCTGATTACAGAGTCTAACATCTCTACCTGCTCCAAGATTGTAGTAGTCTACTAACTACTTGAAATCATAATCAACTATGGGTTTATAGAGCGAGGTTCTGATTATGTTTTAAAATATTTTTTGATGATAATGCAAGATTCCTAATTATAAATATTTCCTGCCTGTTTTGGCAAGATACTGGGGAGGAGAGCAGCAGGAGTGGTTTCCGTGAGAGTAGGGACTTTCACAACATGAGACAGAGAAAGTTCCAGGCAGCTCCAAAATGGATCCATAGCTTAATGCATCAACAAAGAAGATTCTGCTTCTCTGATAACATATATCTTGGAAAGGGCAACACATACTGTGTAGCAGTTGTGAGAGACTGAGAAAAAATGTGAGAGAAACAACTTGCAGACACTAAGATCAGGGGAGGAGGAAGGAAAATATGCTCCTGGCACTGAAATAGGGATTCCTCTGTGGCCTGTAAAGACCATGGAGAAACAGATTGTCCTCCTGCAGCCCATGGAAGACCTTGTTGGAGAAGATATCAACACTGTAGGCCATAGACCTCTCTGCACTCAGAAAAACATGTGCAAATGAAGTTGTTGATTGTGGAAAGTCCAAACAGGAGAATGTAAATAGGACCCCAAGTGGCAGCATATTTTCTCACAAAACTTGGAGATCATGACAGACTCATGTTGGACCAGCCTGTTCCTGAAGGACTGAACCCCATGGAAATGACCCATGCTGGAGCTGTGTTATAAATGCAGGATGCTAGGTAAATTGAATTGCTAAAGATTTCCTTGAGGTTCATAATATTCTTATCTAACTAGAACTATGAAGTAATTATTTTATTCAACTTCACAGTTACAGTGTTTGCCACATTGTGGCTAATGGTACAGATTTTCCACATTTTTAATTTTTATCTTAAATGCATAATCATTAATCTGGACGTTTTTGGTTTATTTTCTTTATCTAATTTTAATCAGGTAATTTTCTAGTGTGTTATATTTCTATTCCCATAAAGAGTGTAAAGACACTAACAAATGACAAGAATTTTCAATCTTATTTTCTCTTCCTGTTCTGATGAGGAGGGGAAGTGAGTCAGTATCTGGGTGGGGATATGGCAGCAATCCAAGGTCAACCAGGACAACAGTCAGCCTTTTGATCTGAGTGCTGCCAGAGTTGGTAACTTCACTTTATTAGAGTACATAGGGGTAATGATTGTATTCATTTCTCCCTGAGTAGGTCATGACATCAAGGGAGGCCATATGTGTTCTTCTCCAGGTTTTAAATATTGAACGGATCTTATTGTCTGAAATATACACAGATAATTCAAACAAAACTCAGCTAAGTTTTGTCAAGAACTGATTTATTCTGATCATAAAATTTAGAAGCTGAAAAATAATTTCACATTATGTCATTTCAAGATCTCCATCAACTCATTTTGCTGTAAAGAAAATTAAGAAGTTGACAAAAATCTACTAAATTCTCCATCAGACTTACCACGGAAAATTTGCTACTCAAATAAAAATTTGGTGATCAGCATGACCTTGATTATGTCAGCAGCTAAAAATATTTTTAAGTGCCTTTTTATCTGTCTTTTCTTCCAGCCTATAGTTGCAGCTATAGCCTCTGATTCTCTAGAGAAGGAGCTGAAATAATATATCTAACCAATTACTCATCAAGACAATGTACTCCTTCACTTTGCTGATGACTGGCTAAAGCTTTGAAGCATGAAATTTGATTTTGTTACTGGTTTAATGTATAGATGCAAGTACAAAGAACATTAAAATGTCAATGCATTAAATTTTGTTTTCCCCAGTAGTCTTGAAAGATGATGATGATGATGATGATGATGATGATGATGATGATGATGATGATGATGAGCAGGATGAGAAGGAGGAGGAGGAGTAGGAGGAAAATGAGGAGTTGGAGATTTAAATACATCATTGTCCACATGAACAAAAGCAGTCCTATATTTATTAAAACGATGCACAGAGGTTATAAAATTTTTAGGAGTGAAGTATATATTTGAAATAGTTGTGTTATCAAAGATTGCATTGCATTACTCTGGTATTGTTTAAATATCTCAACTAGAATATGTATTTCTAATTGTAATACCTGTCTAAAAGTTGGGTCTTAATAACTGGCTTTATGTTTTCATTTTGTCTTCAAAGCTAAACAGCTGCCCTCTCTTTTCAATTACAGTAGTGTGCATATACATATATATTCATGTAGAATTCATCCCTCAATCATCTCTCTGATTAAGCTAGGCAACTTATTCTTCAGAGGTCTTGAATTTTAAGGGTCGCTTGATTCTATTTTCAGAATAAAAGCTCTGTCTTCCATCCCTGACAAACAGATCTATCCTTAAAACTCATGGCTGAGTGAATAACCATCATTCATGTATGCTTCAGTTTGGTATTTCTAAAATAAATTGTCCTATTTTTTAATAGGACATGGAGAAATTAATGCATATGGCAGGAAAATGGCAGAAAAGACTGGAAACTGCTAGATGGTAAAATAAAATACAACTTTACTTCATATTGATACTACAGACCCTTATTATTGCAATCATAGTGGTGACCAAATTGCTTATAAATACCTCTCAGGATAAAAAGGAGCATATCCAGAAATTTCTTTACCAATCTTAAACTGTAACCTTAGAACCAGACTCAGAGCTTATAAGCAATTAAGTCTGTGAAAAATACAATAGATAAGGTAGCTGCAGATACCACAAATGAAAGGAAGAGGGGAAAAAAGAGAAATTTTACATATAATTTCAACATACTGCCACATCTCTACTTAGATCACAATTTTCTAATGTGATTTTTAAGATAATGTCCATTAAATTTAAAACCAAACAAATAAACCAAATAACCCTCAACAACAACAAAAAAAAACCCAGCACAACATGTAAGTTTATTCCAGAGGTGAAAAAGAAGATATAGTAGTGCACTTGGAGGAACTGTTTGACTAAATTGTCCTCTGATGTGCTGGTATGCAGAATCATGACATGAGGGAAGGACAGCTGGTGATGAATTCTCAGACAAAACTTACTGTAAATATTTTTCTATCACAAAGCCAGAGAATCACGAATAATTTAGACAGGAAACAAAGGAGTGATTTTCCTAGTTCAGTTCTCCACTTAAAGTAGGGACAACTGCCTGTTTTTTGCAATTTTTGCAAATCGCATTTTTTACAATTTGGATGGAGGTGATAAAAACAAGAAACTGAAGGCAACCTGGTTTGCAGAGTCTGATTACTAGAAAAGTCATGTATTTATTAGGGTTTCCTTGATTCTTCTAGAAGCTGTTATCCTGTAAACCCTAGCAAGCACAGCTTAATACAGGAAAGATACTACTAAACTTCAAATTACTATTAAATTTTGAAAGCTGATTTTTTTTTCTGTTTAAAGATAAATGATATACCTTTGATTTAAAAATGGAATGATGTACTACTGCTCTAAATTTCCTATGCAATGCTGACTCCTTTAAAGAGGATAATGTTTTCTGATTTTTTTCTGCTACAAAATGCAACACATGCTGTTTTTCTTCTATGTCTACCTGTGTGAAAAGCAAAGGATGTACGTGGTATATGGTATATGAATACGTGATTCTTCTGAAGCATATGTGCCTCAGGAAGGAATTTAAAGTGAGAAATATTAGCATATAGGCATATATATAAAATTGTGTGTATTACTATAGCAACACTATTAATTAAAGTTTAAGAAGACAACCAGACATTGACAGAGAACAATGTAGTAATTGTAAGCCACATAAGATGATTAAAAAGTTTATTTCAGTAAATATCCCCAATGACTCCTTGTGACGTCTTTTTTTAACTTAGCAATGAGTCTGTTTAGTCCTAAAAAGCAGTCAGCTGATACACGTATCCAAATGTTCTGACAGTTGGTGTTATCTAAAATGTGGTTGCATAAGTTTAAGATAGATACTTCAGAGAAACAACATTTTTTAATATTTTGTGTATTAAATGAAGATATCAAACTGGCAAATTTTCAAAAATTCGAGTGATGCTGATGATGATATAAAGCATCAGACGTTGACCTGATGAAACTCACAGAGCTGCAGTTTCAAAATGTTTGGCAATCATTTCTTGATTCTAGACACTTGTTAAAGCAAGATAAAATCAGCCTGAGTCGAGGTAAATCCAACAGATCCTAAAACTCTGCACTGTTGGATTGATCTAAAACTTTCTATCAACACTGGCAAAGATAAAACTTACTAGGTTTTGGGATTTGAAAAAGAAATGTTTTAGGCTTTAGAAGTTCTAAATTTCTAATTTATTCCTTTTTTATTTATTTAGCTTTAAACAAATAATGTGTTTGGGTTTTTTATGATTTCCTATAGATCGTGCTTAAAGTTTCATATAAAATTCAACTCCTGTGCTTCTGAAAATATATGCCAAAATAATCTGAACAAGTAACCTTAGTGAATGTCAGGGAAAGACCTCAAGCTCATTGTGCAAGGATAGAATCAATGAGAACTTCACTGTTCTCCTGAATATACTGTTCATCATCCACTCGCTATTCATCCAAACCAGTTCAATACAATCTCCTTACTATTGTCTTTAGTTTATAATGCACGTGTCTGAAATTTACTAGTGCAATCTGGCCAAATGTATCAGGTGTGCTCTAGCTTTCCTTTTGCTTGATAAATATTGTGAAAGGCTTGTTCAATAGAAAATAAAGGCATTATAAAGAAAGGATGTGATTACTAATACATTCTGATTTTATTTCAGAATTCCTTCACCCTGCATCTGTAATTCCTGGACAAAGAATGGTTATGCTATTTAAACAATTTTAAAGAGCGGCATAAATCACTTAGATGGATCTCATTTTTAAGCTTCACACATCACTGATTATTTTTGTTATAGCTCCAGAAAAAATACACAAATCCAAATAAAAGATCTGAAATTTATAACTTTAAGACTATATTTCTTACTCTTTTGTCTGAAAAAAAATTGACTTTAACAAAAGATATGATTGGAGAGATTCTAATATATTCAATAACCATAGGCATAAAGGTCTCTGGCTTATTTCAAGCATTCTTTGGTATTAGTTATCCTGCTTACTCTGTTTCTGTGAATTAATCCAAGAATCAAAACTGACTATTGGAAATACATACAAAGACTGTTAAAAGCTCCAGTAGTTTATATCGGGAATCAAAATAGCGGTTGTCTGCTTCCAAGAACTAGGGAATGGTGAATGTGTTTCCCACACAGAAACTGTATTGAAGATATGATCTGGAGTAACATCTGTTCAAATAACTGTTATGTATTCTATCATCGGGGAACTGGCAACTAGACTTGCTTAGCGTGCAGTCCTTTATAATTTACCTTGAATATAAAATTTATGCTGGAAAGGATCAGAAAAGATAATTTCCTCCTAAACCAAAAAAGTTCTCTCACAATGCTATATGAAGAGCCAATTTACTTAAGTGACACTTTCTTCCTTGTAAATGATAAAATATTGATGAAGTTTTTTCAGTCATCCCATCATCATGGGTCTATGTTTGACCCTGGCTACAATCACCAGGTCCAGTCCTGACACCCACCTGCAATATGATATGACAGCTAGAACTCAGTCTGCCTTTATTCCCACACAACTGGATGATGTCCTGCTCTGGTGCTACTCTAGGGAATCCCCTATCCCACATAACACCCTGAAATATATCATGGAAATTTAGAGAAACACAAGACAGATCACATTTAATACATATAACACCTTTATTAATTATCTGGATGACAGAGAAAATGCTCAAGGCAGATCCCATCAAAGTGTGTACAAATCTAAAGGGACAGTTCAAAGATGATGGAATCAGGCTCTTTTCAGAGGTGTCTGGTGATAAGATCAGAGGAATGAGCAGAAACTGAAACACAGGAAGGAAGGTCTTTTTGAACACAAAAAACCTCTTTTTCCCTTTTGGGAACCAACCACTGAAAAAGGTAGCCCAGAAAAATTGTGGGATTTCTGCCCTTGTAGATTAAAAGCTATTCTGGGCATGTGTCCTGGAAACCTGGTCTTGGTGACCTTGTATATACAGAAGTTGTCAACTAGGTGTAATCCAGAGGTTCATTCCAATTTCAGCCTTTCCTTATGCCTGCTGGCTGAATCCTCACTATGCAGGAATAGCTTTTGACATCATAACTTCCATTTATTGCCTTGGTTTCTTCTATCCTAAAGGAAAAGCTAGTTTTCAATCTTATGGTTCTCCTAATATGGTAGGTGTAATAAACTGTTTTCACAACCTTCTTTACGGCTTCATTTGGTAATAACTTAATCAAAAGTAATTTAAGCCACTTCTATAGCAAGGGAATAACTTGTTGTGATGCAGATTGAATAGTCAGTAGACTAGACGAAGAGCCACAAACACCAGATCGTACTGTTCCTTGTTTAGGAACATATAGCAAAAACCCTTGAGATATTTTATTGGTTTGATTAAGAAGATGGGAGATTTCTGCTATATATGGAGTCCAAATAAGCTTGTTTGTTGTTAGTGTGAGACTGACATTCTTAATATAGGTTTAACTAAGCCAAGAAATTATCTACAAAAACCAAAAATGAAATATTTTTATTTTATTTTATTTCTTAATAATGGATGAAGAAACAAAAAGGAGATAAAACCTTTTGTCAGAGATAATAAAATTTAGTCAACAGATAATATAGTATTAGATTTTATAGGCTTGCAGGCATTCAGCTATTAAGATTCTGAACTATATCTTGTTTGTGTATCATATAATTCTTTAGGAGTATTTTCTATGCATAATCTTATCATCAATGCTATCATGACTATGCTATTACAGATTGCATACTATTTCCATTCAAACATACAGGAAAAATAATGTAAGTCAAATATCTTCACTAAACTGAGAAACTATAGCTACAACAGTTTAAAGAGGTACAATATTTCTTGTCCCATATTCTGACAGTGGTTCTTTAATTAATAAAAAAGCTGACTGTTGATTGAATTAATTCAGTCTTTCTCACTTATAATATATTCTTAATAATCCAAGTAGCAGTTAATTTAATCTTTTTACTTAATATAGAAGATTGGTGTAAATCTTACTATTAATCTTTAATATACTTGAAATCTTATGCTTACATATTGCAGATTCTTTCTGCTTACACAACAAAACCCCAAAGAGTAAACACACAGTTAATACTGACTTCTAATATTCAGCAAAAAAGCTGGGTCTATGTTCTACCATATCAGATCCTAAAAAGCACAATTGCCCTAGGCTTTTCTGCTATCTATAAAGTCCATATCTTACACAATGCAAAACTCAGCTTTCTGTGCTGAACATTATCTTCTTGAACTGTTTCACTACTGAACACATTAAATTACTAGTAATAAAGAGTTCAAACCTGATTTTTTTTCCTAAAGCAATTCAAATGCAATTCTGCTTATTAAGTACAACTCAAATCTGCTTCACTACATAAAACTAAAAAAATAAATATTCCTCAGGGTCTTTGTCTCAAAGCATTTTATGCTGAACAAATTTGTTCAAGCATTTGTTCAAATTTTCATCATAAATCAGATTCCTATGCAATTTTCCTTCTTCTTGCTCTTATAAAATGTTATCAGATCCTACAATATACCTACACAGTTGGCTGTACCATTGAAATGAAAACAGAGTCAGCCAGGACTTTTTAAACATAATCATATCAGTTACACTTTCAGAACCTCTCTCACACCTTTCAGAATCCTGGCATCCAAAATTACTAATCTAAAGGAGGGCAAGGAGCAGGGTATGGGGAAGGATCAAAACTAAACCAAACCAGATCAAGGCATGCCACACCAATACTACCACTCTTCAAACAGCAGATTCTTCTGTACTTTTATCTGTTCCAGTTTCATTCACTTCAGTAATGAGGCTATCTATACACAGATCTTTTTAGCCTTTCTTACTGTTTTTAATAATCTGTCACTAAAAAATGTCTTTACTTTTGCATTTCTATCTTGACCACATACTTTTGATTTTTTTCAAATTCAATATTTTACTTTTTCTTGAAGCAAGAATTTGTCTGCATATGTCAGCCAGGTCATATGGGAAAACTTTCAAGATTCCCTTTATTACAGTTGTCATAAGTAAATAGTGCAAAAGATCATAATCAATATCGTTTACCAGGATTGATCTGCTACACATTATTATTGTTCTTGCTGTTATTATTATCATTAACACTACTAATATTATTTCCAATGCAGAGTTTTTTTAAGAAACTAGTACATGTGCAAAAATCTTTTTTCTTTTCAGATTTCATAATGACACCTAGTTCAAGTCGAAATGGTCGTTCAGCATACATGATTTCTATCAGGTTTGGTATAAAGCCACAGGCTCCCTACTATCTTGCAGTGCAGGGTCACAGGACTTTGATGTGCCTGCCGAAACCTGCTCTTGTTTTACTTTGCCTTAACAACTGTCTGATACCCAAGAGCCCATTATTAGAACATGTATTTCTGATCAAGAACTGATGGAGTTCACAAATGTAACTGGTTGGTCTCAGCAGAGTCCAGTCCAGTCTGTGAGCTAGTAATGCTACAAAGCACTCCCAGGCATATGAGAGAACTACTTTAAGTGTCACACATTTTAAATTTTTCCTTGTTCTTTGATCAGGTTTACTAACATGATGCTCATTTACAGCTGATTTACTCCTTCACAGTCTCAAGTTATCTTCAGCTGAAATATAATACTGTCTCTGTCACATCCTTGTGCCTACGTTGCTCACAAATACTTGCATTTAAAAAGGATGATAGAAGGGATCTTTTACAATGCAATTAGTTATTTTTGATATGATTAAGTAGATATGATAGGGAGATATGATTATCTTCCATTTAATGAGGAGTTCTTTCTTTAGATGTACTTGGGATTACACTAAAATTCTCACAAAAACAAATCATTAAAAAAGCAAAGACCTCTTGATATACACTCTCTTTCTAAAAAGAAAAAAAAAATTAAGGTGGGATAAAGTATTGGAAACAGAGTCTAGTTATAGAACCTTAGGTAGTGACAAGATGATTTAGAAGTTTCAAAAAAACCCCCAAAAAACGCTATTATGTAGCAAAATAAACAAAGTAGCTCATATTCAAGAAGTAATTCAACAACAAAATGAAAAAGCTGAACATAGTTAGTATTTTGGACATAGTATTGTCAGAAAACAGACAAAACATGTTGGCTGTTGTTTTCCACACTACTTCTAAGAAAAGAGCTACTGAACTTCAGTTATTTGATGTTAAAAACTATTGATGTCTATTCAAATTAGGCCAAGAACGATTGAAAATTTTTTCTGTTTTTACCAGCTTGAAGGAATCAATGAAGTGGTTCTTGTTAGTTCCAAGAAATTGGAACTGCACCACCTCACTAACAGAACAATTAAATTCCTGGTATGAAAACAAATTCACTGAGTCTTTTGTATAAAAATAGTTCTGATGAATGTTTAGCCTAGATTTTGAAAAACAATGTCAGGGAAGAGTTCTGGCTGCTCCACATAACGAGACAGCCAGGAGCAAAAGGTGATTCCAAGGCTTTAGAGTAGTGTCATCCTATGACATTGATCCAGAGCATAGATGCAGCAAGTCAGAGTTGGGATCAGACACAGAAATAGTCTACTGGGGTAAAGTAGGGCTGAGAGTAGGATTGAAAGCTGTGTCCAAGGATTTATGCTGGGTCAAGACTGAGGCAATATGACCCAGGGCACAATTACAGTATTGATCTGCTACACAGCTCAGATAAGGGCAGCAGAAACAGACTTTGCTGGGCAAGAGTTCCCCAGAGAAGGAGGGCACCCCAAACTTCTGGTTTCCCATCAGTGATGGAGGCAAGCTTTGACTAAATATCTTCATTCATTCCACTTAGCACCTTAACTGATTCCACTGAGCACCCTAACTCAGCCCAGTAAATTTTTAGGAAGGGGGCTGCAGTCAGGATCCTTATAGAAAAGTAAAACAAAAATTGGCATATGTCAATCATTTCCAGTAAAGTTTTTTTGATTTCACTTTGCTTAGGTAAAATTTCAACCTAATGTTATTTTAGCTAGTTACATTTCTGGATTTAAAGAGTGAGTTTATTTATGGAATTGTGACTATTAAACTTGAAGAATATGTACAAAAACTAAGAAGTGCAATTTGTGCCATTTTATTAATAATACTTATTCCTGGTATTTTAAAACAATAGCTCCTTCTGTCATCTTGAAAATCACTGCATAGTTTTTCCAGGCTTATTCGTTCAGCCATATCCTAATTCCGCAAAAACTCATTGACATGTTCAGTTTCCCAGTGCAGAGAATGATGTCTATGATTTTCATCTACAAAATTTAATTTAAGTTACAAATCTAAAAAGAATTATGCACGACTAGATATATATGTTTATGGGAAAAACATATTTGAAATCTCTACTTAGGTTTTATTTTATTATTTTTCATGTCTTTGAAGTCTATGTCTTGTAACAACCATTATTTTTAGTAATGATTTCAGGAATGTTTTGTTCTTGTTTCATTTTTATTGGCCAACTTGAAAACTTTTATGCCAAAAGTAAACAGAGATATAGAATTTTAAAATATTGCTTTAGGTTTATTTTAAGATTCTTGTCAAGGTCTTCAAAATAATAACCTGAGGGTGACTTTGAACAGTAGGTTTCATTTTTACTGTGTTGCTTATGTTATAGGTATTTCATATTGAGATTCTGATCTCAATAAAGATCTGTATTATGTGATCCTATGATATATGACAGGATGTCGTAAAATCAATGAAGTAGTTAGTTGCCATCACCTGATATTTTTGTCACAAAACTTACTTAAATACACTTCTTAAAAATTGCATGCATTTTCAAAAGCTTAACTAGAAAAGTTGAGAGCTGTAGGTGACATCTGTGACCCCACTAGGCCACTGTAGAAACTAGTTTATGTGGTCTAGTGTACTGTTGACTCAGTGCTCTGCAGAACAGTGTCTTGATGTAAAGAGGCAGAATTCACAGATCATCCAGTGTTGTTATAAGTTATAGGGTGGAAAGGACTGAGCATAGAGAGTCAAGTCAAAAGCACTACAGACTTGAGTAAGTTAGTAGCTGAGTAATTGTTTTGTCAAAAATCCAGAAAACCATAAATGACTGCGGGGTCCAAATACAACATCAAATTTATTGTGTGATTAACATTTTTCCACCAGCAACATTTTTAACTAAATTATTAAAGGGCAGTCAAAGATAAAATGTCTAAAAGTCTGAAGTGGCTGATGCATGGGTAAGGCTGCAAGAAAAAATTATCTCTGCTGGTGATATACAAATCTGGTGCATGAACAAGTAGGAAATTCAGTAATAAGGGCTGTCAATACAACACATTCTCCAAACAATAAAATCAAAAGGACCAACAAAAGTTAAATTCTGGAAGCACAAACAGATTTTGGCCCTTTAAGCCTCAAAAATTTTGTCTCTTTCAGGAGGAATAGCCAAAATTTATTCCTAGACAGTTTGAAATACTACTGATCCATATGCGTGTGGTCTAAAAGAAAAATTTAATGCTGGGAAAAGCAAATAACCTTCTGGGTTAATAAAAGGATATTTTTCACCTGAATAAGCAACAAATTAATAAGCTAGCAGGGTCAAAAGAAGGATATGATAAAATTCAGAGAACTACTATTATTTTTAGTAATTATAGCACAGAATGCCAGTCGGTCTCTGTAGGGAAATAACTTACTGCCACATAGTAATTGAACAAAAGATATGTTGTTGAATAATTTCACTTCAGGCAAAGGAGATTTAATCCCACCCAGTCATGCCATCGTGGACCAGTTTAGGATACTTATATATCATTTGTATTTTCCACAGCTTTTTTTGTTTTCTGAGAAATTCTTTTGAGGTTTCCCAGAATGCACTGTCATGACAAAGAGCCTTATTACTGTCTTGATCTCTTGATCTGTAAAGGAAAAATTTTGATTCAAGTTGTACTAGTTGTCTGTTTTGGGGACTCATATTAGTAAGCTAAGAAAGAACAATGGAATTTCCCTGCATTTAAAGAGTATTTTGATAATTACTTTTGTTCTTCTCAGTCCTACTTATCATATTCTGCAGCAAACAAAAGTTCAGAGTCCACTAGTTTTGCCTTTTTTTTGGAATGAATTAGGTGCCAACAAGTTCTCAGAATCAAGATAAAAGTTAAAGGAAATTCCTGTATACTGAAACTATGATTATTTATTTATTATATTGGAATATCTCATCTTCACTGAGAGCTACTGTAATCCATGGCTATTTATTGCTATTTATATTTAAAGTATTTTCTTGGCTATAATTATTATGTGCTTTACTGATTCAAATCAGTTTAGGCTGAGTTAAAAAGAAGTCAGTTTCCTATGGAAATATGTTTTTAATCTTTGTTTCCTGTCTGAATTCTGCAAGTGAACGAAGTAGTAATAAAACTCTTAGCCAATTAGGATTTCAACTGAAAATATAGAGAAGTATTTTTTCTCATTTTCTTAAGTAGGAAAAACACTAAACTACTTTTCTAAAGAACACAGAAAAGTATAACAGCACACTGCAGCAAAACTTAAACATTTTTAATAATCAAAACATTTTCAAATATGGATGCTCCAAAACACTTGGAAATATCCAAAAACTTGGATACCAATGAATGTTTACAAAGTACAGAGCCTTCAACCGTAATGCCTGTGGACCAGTAACACTGTTAGATGAAGAAAGTCTCAGAATGGAAAGGGGCATGAATGTAGGAGTGACTAACAAGGAGTAGTAAATAGTAGTAAATATTTTATAGTAAATAAAAAAATTGGAAACTATTTCAAAAATGAATTACAGTTTAGGTGATCCTTGGCTGCCATACAAGGTCCTTTCACTGAGAAAAAAAGAAACGAGAAAAAAAATCTAAAGCCCAGCAGCCAACAAAGCGAAGACTTGAGACATAATTCCTGGAAGGTGGTTAGCCTAACTTTCTTTGTTCTTGGAAGAGATCATGAAAATAAGTATGCGCCTGAACTTCCAAATTAGACTTGAAGAGACTGAGAATACTGCAATTCTGTTGTGGGTAAAGAAGATTTAGTTGAAAAAACAAACAGGAAACACTCACTATACTTTCTCATTAAGACGATCTGTGTACAATGATATTCAGCGTCGTTGCACTACTCTGTATGATGCACAAGCAGGACATCCTATTTCCCCGATTGTGATGAGAAACTGAATCTTGAATAAGGGTTTGCAAACCCAAAATCAGATATGGGGTAAGGCTTAAATGAAAGCTTTCAAAGTAAGGTATGTAAAATTTTATATTTAAACAATTTCATAATTTTTTAATCTATGCAAATATAGCTTAAGATTGAAACATAATCTTTGGAGGCCAAAAGGTTAGAACAAATCTTTTATTTATGAAGAAATTAAAAGAAACAGTATGATAATCCTATTTTTCCTTAAACACTGAAATAAATATGCTTGGAATGCATCTATCCTAAGGGCATTGAAAATAGGACGTTATTTTATGCAGGCTAAAGGACTATAGTTCATGTAATGTCAAAGCCATCTCTTCTGGTAAAGGGACCTGACTATTCAGCATGATAATTTCTTGTACTGAAGTGTACAACCTTCTTTCCATGTAGTAAAAATGCCTGATGTAAAATAACTTTTGGTACTGTAATCCCTCTTGATAATTAGATACTTGCTTAAATAAATCACATTATTTAAGTAGGCTGGAATTGGAAAGGCAACATGGACAAGGCAGAAGATCAAAATCTGAAATTTCCAAGGAAAAGTCTGTTTAAAAAAAAAAACAAAAAACAACAAAACAAAAAAAATCAATGAAAGGACTTGTCATCATGCTGAAAAAATAAACAAGCAAGGATGAGGCAGACTACATATTAAACAAAGGAAGAAATACTTCTATGCATGCTTCCCTGTCAGAGAATCTCAGGAGAGAACTATGCTACATTTCAGTGTTTGCTACAAACATGCTTGGTTACTCAGTCTGCCATCATCTGTGTGGGCTGCATTCCAGATGAGAACATGTGGGAAAGCACAGTGTCTAAGCTTCATGATCGTCAGGGAGGTTAGCCAAATGTCTGAAACTGATAACTGGGAGCGGAGCCAGAAAATTCTTGGCATTTAATATGTGGTTAGGTTTTTGGGGAACTAAGCCAAGGAAATCTTTTTAGGACTCATCAGAAAAAATCTACTGAGTGTGTTCTAAATAATACTCTTACTGTACTGCTGAGATATGGCAAGGATGGGTAAATTCAGTCCTTGTCTTGATGCAACTGCCATGAGTTTTTATGAAAGTTTTATCTAATGGAAAATGCAGATTAATCTCTCATTGCTGTTTTGAATTTAATATACTGAGTGATGATTTCTTCCTGTTAAGGATTTTTGATAATGCCTTCAGTTTTGGAAAAAAAAAAGTTATTGCAGTAAATTGAACATAAGCAAAATTTACTTTTTAAAAGTACAAGGGTACTATAACAAAAAATTCTTTTATCTTCAATACAGAATAATTTCTGTACTTTACTTAAGTATTACTGTTGAGATCAACTGACTCTTGCAATTGTTTTGAAAAAGGGAAAAGTAGGAAAGCTATGCGTTAGTCATAAATAAACCAATCTGATTTCAATTTTTGTTTTTTTTTTTTTTTTTTTTTCCCATAATATATTGTGCTATGAAGACCATCCTATAAGCCTCAAAAAGGTAGTATAAGTGCTGTCACTGGAATCCCCTTCCCTTCCCTTCCCTTCCCTTCCCTTCCCTTCCCTTCCCTTCCCTTCCCTTCCCTTCCCTTCCCTTCCCTTCCCTTCCCTTCCCTTCCCTTCCCTTCCCGTAACCTTCCCGTAACCTTCCCGTAACCTTCCCGTAACCTTCCCTTCCCTTCCCTTCCCTTCCCTTCCCTTCCCTTCCCTTCCCTTCCCGTAACCTTCCCGTAACCTTCCCGTAACCTTCCCGTAACCTTCCCGTAACCTTCCCGTAACCTTCCCGTAACCTTCCCTTCCCGTAACCTTCCCTTCCCGTAACCTTCCCGTAACCTTCCCGTAACCTTCCCGTAACCTTCCCGTAACCTTCCCTTCCCGTAACCTTCCCTTCCCTTCCCTTCCCGTAACCTTCCCTTCCCGTAACCTTCCCGTAACCTTCCCGTAACCTTCCCTTCCCGTAACCTTCCCTTCCCGTAACCTTCCCGTAACCTTCCCGTAACCTTCCCGTAACCTTCCCTTCCCGTAACCTTCCCTTCCCTTCCCTTCCCGTAACCTTCCCGTAACCTTCCCATAACCTTCCCTTCCCTTCCCGTAACCTTCCCGTAACCTTCCCTTCCCGTAACCTTCCCTTCCCTTCCCGGAACCTTCCCTTCCTGGAACCTTCCCTTCCCTTCACAGAACCTTCCCTTCCCTTCCCGGAACCTTCCCTTCCCTAATTAATTAAATGGTAATTTCTGTGTGTGTTCTAATTATGACTTTTGTGGAGGATCTATACAAAAAGGATTTCTATGTAATATATATTAATGTATGAGATACCAATTACAGACAAAGCCTTCCTGGAAAAAAGTAGTTCATGTGGACTCTCCAAGTTCAAATATATCCAGAACATGTAGAAAATAAAAAGGTAAGATTTTTATTCTGCTGTCTTAAATTAGACCAGACATTTTACTCCAAAATCTAACTTCCCCTATCAAGCACTACCTTTCTTTAATAATACAATTTCTGTAGTCAACTTAGTAAATCTCTACGTTTTGATTCTATTCCCTTCTTCATGCACAGATTATTTAGTTCTATACCAGAACATGAAATAAAATTTATCTTCCCTGTAGAATCTTTTTCTAACACAGTTATCTAAGCAGAAGAAAACTGCTCCACTGATATTAATTTTATACTTTTTCACAGTAAATGTTATTTACTGTAATACATAGTGAAATTCAACGATGCAGCTCAGGAGTAACATTAACTGACAGATATGCACTAACAGCATTTCATTATAGAAATGTCAGCTTCTCACAAGAGAAATCAACAACTGACTAAGACAATCACCTTCTTTTACCAGCCATTCTTGCAATTTTGGAACTCTCTCTGCTAATAATATATCTGGTACTTATAACATTAGCAATAATTTTGCAAATAAGGCCTGACTGGTTATTTTTGTAGCTATAGATAATTTATGTAGCTTGCTCAATGGAGAAAAAATAATGAAATTTCACTTTATGTGGTTAAAACAGTATAAAAATACAGTCAGAAGAATAAATAGTAGAAGTGGGAACAAATTGTGAAATCATTTGACATTGACCTATGTGAAAAATCTTTCTAATGCAAATATGTTTAATCTATTTTTTTTTCCAACTGATGGTGTCAGAAAGCAAATCTTAGGTGAACACTGCTATTACACATTCCTACTTGATAATCTTTGTTGAATCACTAGGGTCAAAAATCATTGACCCTGCAAAGATGCAGGTCAAGCTGCTTTTCTGAGAGCAGTTGATAAAAGAAATTCAATTATGTTAGAGATAAGAGCCTACATTTTTCATACTACATTAATAGGGCCACAAAGAACACAATTCCAGGAGTTAGTAAATATGATTTCTGAGTCTACCCATCATAAATATAGAACTATTTTTACACAACTTTAAATTTCTACCAGCTTTCTAGGAATATTGAACCTCATTTAAACAATAAGCAATTAGAATATAGAAACAACCTCCATTGGAAAACCATTTTCAAAAGCAGTTATATGCTTTTCCAAAATTGTCTCATTATATCATGGTGGTTATTTTCTTTTTCTATAAGAGCACACTTACAGTTAGTAGTAAATATATATATGCTATCACTCTGTTTCCTGGCCAGTCAAGAAGAAAAAAAATTCCTCTAGACAAATAGATTAATTTTGTGTGAAGGTGTTATATTTCTACACAACTGATAAACTACAATTGTTTTAAAAATAACAACTTTTAGTACTTCATCTGGGAAAGAAATGCAGTAAAACTCTATGGTGAAGGATAGAAAATGCTTTGCCACTATGAAGTAACAATATATAGTATTGGGGATAGGCAATTTTTTTTAAAAATATCAACCAAAGGAAAATACTTTGTAAATTCAAAGAAAAAATGGCAAATGTTTTGTTGAGATTAACTTAAGCCTTTTTTTTTCTTAATTCCAAGTGAATACAAAATTCAGGGATTTGATTAATTGTTCTTACCAGATAAAAATAAACTGTTATAGTTTTGATGATGGGACTTTCTCTTCAAGATATAGATTTTACCATGCCCAACCTGGAAAAGGTTAACCAACACAAGAGGATATATTTGCAGTAAATTGTATTATTTTCACAAATGCTGAAAAGAGAAAGAAATTGCATATTTTACTTGCCTAAATCAGTCAGATTTTGTGTTTCAGTGAAAGAAAGCCGATATCCAAGTATTACAACTTTTATCTTATTTGATTCTGGTTTTATCTCTAAATTACGCTCTTTCCCCAATGATTTGACACAAAGAAGAACACGTAGCATCATTTTGTATTGATTTCAAGGTTACTTTGTACTGCTGAGTTCAGCGGTTGCAAATTTCTACCCACTGCTTGTTGTCCAGTTTACCAGTAACTAAGTTGATAAAGGGTGACCAAAAAAGGCTTCAAGGTTGTCAGCTGCCTGGATGAAGGGACAGGAGCACAGATGATGTTGTCCTTGATTCTTTAATAGCAAGGATGAATGCTGAAAGGAATAGAAAAACCTATATCATCAGTAGCAGGCTTAAAGAAAGTTTTTTGATTATGGGGCAGTTTATATGTTAACAGGTCTGTTGGGGGCAGATGGAGTTATCCTGTCTAGAAAGTGCAAAAAGATCCTAGCCTATGAATTGGCAGGGCTGATTGAAAGGGCTTTCAATTAAGTTGGAAGGGGGAAGGGCATGAACGAGTCTTGCTACAACCGAGCCTGTGGGTGACAAGCCAAAGTAAGGGGCAAAATCGATAGCCCCGCTGAAGTGAATCTACTCTAATGCACACAGTATGGGTAAGAAACAGAGGGAGCTGGAGCCCACTGCGATGCAGGAAAGGCTTGGTATAGTCACCATCATCAAAGTATGGTGGGATGACTCACATGACTGGGGTGCTGCAGTGGGTGGCTACAAGCTCTTCAGAAGCTACAGGGATGAAAAAGAGGTGAGGTGGTTCCGTACATTAGAGAGGGCTCCTGGCTGTATAGCTCTCAAGGCTTGTCATGATAAGGTTGAGAAAGTAGGGGTAAGAGACAGGGGAACAGCTAACAAGGCAGAGATCCTGGTGGCAGTCTGTAATAGAACACCCAACCAGGATGAAGATGTAAATGAATTATTCTATAAGAAGCTGGCTCATGTTTCACTACCAGCAGCCCTTGTTCTTCTGGGAGACTTTAACCTGATGGACATCTACTGGAAACTCAATGCAAAAGAGATGAGGCAGTCTAGGAAGTTTCCTGAAATTCATGGAAAACAACTTCCTGATACAGCTGGTAAAACCCTATCAGGAATGAGGCCCTGCTAGACCTGTAGTTTGAAAAGAGAGAAAGGCTGGTGGGAGATGTGGTAGTCAGGGTTTGCCTTGGGCACAGAGACCATGAAATCATATAGTCAGTGAAATAAGGATGGACATCAACAAAACCTCTACTCAGAACTTCCAGAGGGCCGACTTTGTCCTATTCAGCATACTGATTTGGAAAGTTCCTTGAGAAGCAGACTTTAAAAACAGAAGCCCAGAAAGGTTGGACATACTTTAAGAAATCTTGAAGCTGTCATTCCTATGTTTGAAAGATGAGCTGGCAGATACAAAGACAAGACTATCTGCACCTGGATCTTTTGCAGGAACTCAGGTAATGCCATCACTTTTGAAAAAAGAGGTAGGCAGCTTAGGAAGTATTTAGAATGTCATTAGGCCATGCAGAAGAAAATTAGAGAGGCAAAAACTCAATTAGAACTCAATTTGGCCATTTCTGTAAAGGATTAGAAAAAGTGTTTTTATAAATACAATATTAGCAAAAGGAGAGACAAGGAACTCCTCCACACTTTATTAGACATGAAGAGGAATGTAGTTACCAAAGGAAAAGGTGGAAGTACTAAATGATTCTTTGCCTGTCTTAAATAGTAAGACCAGTTATCCTCAGGACAACTGGCCTCCTGAACTGGCAGACAAGAACAGGGAGCAGAACAGATCACCTGTAATCCAGGAGGAAGCTGTTAGTGGCTGCTGAGCCACTTAAATCCTCACAAGTCTAGAGTGATGGGGCTGGCAGAAGAGCCCTCCATTATTTATCCCCCTGGCTAACTAAGGAGGTCCCAGATGATAGGACAATGGCCAGTGTGATGGCCATCTACAGAGGGGCTGGAAAGAGGATCCAGAGACTGCAGGCCTGTCAGCTTCACCTTGGTTCAGCATAATCCCATGACCCAGTACAACCAAGGCATGAGACCCAGATGGGTTTTAGTAAAAGTGGGTCCTGCCTGGACGACCTGATCTGCTTTTGTTGACAAGATGACCCACCTGGTGGATGCAGGAATGTTGTGCTGTGTTGTTTGATTTCCCCAGTTATTTTCCTATTTTATGTATTCTCCCCCTAGTTCTGTGGAATGGTTCCTCCCTCCCCTGGTTTTCCCGCCATTGCCTTTCCGATTGGTTAGTTTCCATGGTTAACCCCTTCCCCCTCCACTGTCAATCCTTTGTGTTATGTAATTCCCCCTCCCAGATTTTACCTTATAAGTAAGTTTTCTCTCCTCCCTGGGCCCAGTCAATCACCCCCCACTCCTCCCAAGCTTCGAGAAACTTCTTCTCTCTGGGGGCCATGGTTGGCTGGTGTCCCGGGGCCCCTCCTCTGTTTTACGTTTATTGGCTTTATCCTCATGTCAGTTATGTTATGTACCACCCTACCTATTCAGGGATTGGTTTGCCGGGTTTCCCTCCCTTCTCCACCCCCCTCCCTTTAAAACCTTGTTACTCCCCCTGTTCTCGGCCATTTGCCCGGGGTTCTACCATCAGTTGGTTGCCCTCTGCAGTGGGATTCCTCAATAAACCGACGTGTTTCCCGAGCAAGTGGTCGCCTCCTTTTTCGTCCACTAAAGCGCAGGCAGTCCGACTCCGAGATCCAGCCCAGCCCGAGGCCAGGACGCCAAGGGGGGCTGGCCTCTGATGCGTAGGGGCGTCGGCCATTCTCACCCCTTCAGCTAGCCGGACATAGGGCCGCGTACGCCCTAGCGCACAGGAAAGGCTGTGGATGTTGTCTTCAGCAAGGCCTTTGACACTGTCTCCCACAGCACACTCCTGGAAAAGGTGGCAGCCCACGGCTTGGACAGGAGCACTCTGTGCTGGGCTCAGAACTGGCTGGGTGGCCGGGCCCAGAGAGTAGAGGGGAATGGTGCTGCATCCACCAATGGCTGCTCACTAGTGGTATCCCCAGGGATCAGTGTTGGGACCAGCTCTGTTAAATATCTTGTCAATTATTTGGATGAGGGAATACGATCAGCAAAACTGTGGACAACACGAAGTCGGGGTGGAGTGTCATCTGCTGCAGGATAGAAAATCTTTGCAGTGGGACCTGGAAAGGTTAGAGAGATGGGCCATGATCACCGGGATGACCAGCAACGGGACTAGAGGACATAGTCTTAAAGCTGTATCAGGGAAGTTTTAGGTTAGACATTAGGAAAAAATTCTTCACAAAAAGGGAGATTATATCTTGGAATGGGCTGCCCAGGGACATGATGGAGTCACCATCCCAGGAAGCATTTAAAAAAAACTGGATGCACTACTTAGTGCCACGGTCTAGGTGACAAGATAGTGTTAGGTCATGGGATCAATTGACCCAATGATTTCAGAGGTCTTTTCCGGCTTAATTGATTCTGTCATTCCATGATACTTTGCTCTGTGCTATAGCTGTTCCAACCAACTTTTCAGAAAACTCCCATGTGATTTTCTTTATATCAAGTATTTTCTTTACTTTATATGAAGTAATGAAAAATCTATTGTGTTCTAAATGTAAAAACAAGACAAAAAGTGAAAAAAACATTTTTAGGAATGAGAAATTAAAATGGCTGCATTTCGTGGCTGTGTGAAGAATACAGATGGTATTGTTTTGGTGCCAATACATAAACTGTTTTTGGGGTTTTTTTCAGACCTAAATTATTGTTTTGAAAATATGTATTTTAAATAAGCTGTAGTACTTTTTTGCCATTTGTATTTTACAAAAGAAAACAGTCTTCCTCTCACAAGAGATAAAAATAGATGTTTGAGATCCATACAAAATGGATCTCAAACATCTTTAAATACTGCTATACTAAAGATAATTGGGCAAAATACAACAGCGGAGTTTTTAATTAGATAATATCCTTCCCCCTTTAAAAAAATATAAAAATAAGTTTGCATTAAAATTGCATTCAAAATGAAAGTTTGATGTTTTAATACTTCTCTTTTGCAATTTTGAAATGCAGTATTTAATTGCTAGTGTGAATTCCCAGGGAGTGTCAGGATCCTTATTTTCCACATCCCCTGAAAAAGTCAGACAAATTTCTGTGCCCTTTTTCCTTCTCAAATTTCAATCTGCAAATACTTTCATAAGAAACCAGAAACAGAGATATTGAAAAATATCTGTGTAACTTACAAGAAAGCTCCTTTTTGTGTTGAGAATAACATCTAAGTTAAAAAGCAGAGGAGATAGCCTGAAGACATTTAACAAGATTGAACACATGTGCACACATTCACAAAAAAAGTACTGCTTTGCAAACTTTCATAGGTTTGCACTCAGTATGCAATGAGTTACTGATAGAAAGGAAAACTTTGATCTATTAATTGTTTTCCAGTAATTTACTACTGAAAATTTTAAACTGTATTTGATACTCAGGTCATAATGTTTTCACCTGAAACTTACAATGAAGTTCTCTGTTCTCACAAAAAAAAGTTGCATACCAATAGCTTCAATGCTAGGTTTAAAATAGGTTTCTCAAAAAATATCTACTGATCTTACAGATAAGTTTTACAACAGGTCACTTCTGTGAAGTAGTTAAGAATTCAAAATATTAACTTTTATCTCTAAAGCATGATAGAAACACTAAGACAGAAAACAGAGGAGAAACATTCGTCATTCATCAAGCCCAGCCAATATGCTGTTGGAATTCATCTATCTACATTCCAGCATGTGGCTTTTTGGTAAGTTAGCTTCCATATTTTGGGCTTATATTATGTGATTCTAAACTAAAGGAATGGGAAAACTAGATATAATTATACAGAACATTTGGGAGAAGGTTGAATGTGGATCTTGCTAGTATTAACAGAAGGGGATAATGTAAAGTGTAGATCATCTCTAGCATAGATATTTTTCCCAAAGAATCCTTAAAGTATCCTGATTTATAATCCATAAATTTTCAGCTGCCAATTTTCACTGCTATAGTTTCACAGGATTGTGCCCTTCCTGCTATGGAAGGCTAAGTTATATATTTTTGGGAAGATGTTGATGCTGGTTAAATAGTGTTTTTTAAAGGTTTTCTGAATAAACTTGAGTATCCCAGATATGCTTAAATACCTGAGCATTCCAAAGGCCACTTCCTAGTTTACAGATATTGTTGCTAGACTTAGCATACAATGAACAGCGAATTCACTTTATATGAACAGTTACAATAGAATAAGACAGCAAGAAGATTCTGTAAGCCTTCTTTAAAGCTATGTCAAATACATTTTTCTTATGTAAGAAATTATTTTTCTACCTAAATAAAATTTAATGACATTTACAAAAACGTTATTCACCTGAATAACCATGTTTATTCAACAACAGTTCTGCATCTACATCTAATTTGTTTTTCAAACATAAGTAACACCTGCAGCAATAAAATGAACCCATTTTTATTAGACATTTTAAAAATACTGAAACAAAAAGCTGAAAAAAAAATCCCCACAAAATATATCTTATTTTGCAAGTAGCTATACCCAAAGCCTTGAAAAGTATCCTTGTCAGCTAACTATGAAATATCTTCATAGAATCTAAGGAAACTAAGAATTCTAAATTGTAGAGATATTTTATAAAGAAAATCATACACAAGATAATGATTCTTTAATTTTATGAAATTAAAGCTACCTATCAAGGATAGTAAAGGATTTGAAATTTTACTACTAATTAGTAATTAGTAGTAATTAGTAATTTTACTACTAATTATTCTGAGAGACCCCAATTATACCTTTTATACTTAAGTAAATAATGAAAAAACCCTCAGATTTTCAGGGGGAAGGGTATTTCACATGGGGTGTTTTTGCTGATTTTTGACTCATAATATTTAATATTGCATGTAACAGTTCTAGAGAATATAGTCCTATTGTTGCATAAGAATGAATATTTTTGCTTTGCAGAAAATATGTAAGTATTAATCTGAAGTTCTATAGGGATACTACAGTACCCATTAAATCATATATTTTTTCATATAGTTTTTCATGCATGGAAATATATAAACAGATATATTGATTTCCCAAATTACTTCAAAAGGTGAAAACACAGACGACTGGTATGAGAATACTGGGCATCTTTCTTCTCTCTACACTAATGAGTATCTTGACACTGATTGTTGAGTAAAAGGAAGGGTTCTGTTCTTCATCAATTTATCCTAAGCCCAGAACTATCTCCCTATATTGACCAACCCCCTGTTTTTTAGCTTTCAAAAGTACATGAACAGCTGTGCAATGTGTAACTTAATATCTTTTTGGAAGGGACTTTTTCCTACTCTTACAGAAGAGTAGTTACAGAAATTGATTGCTCTGTACTTGAAGATTGCATCTGATTTCTCCTTTACCATTCCACAATTATATTTTAACTCTTTCTGCCCAGCTTAGCCAAGGAATAAGCTAATTTCTTCTCCCGTCAGCTTTGTGTCTCAAAAATGATTTGTGATTTGCTCTTGCTACATAGGAAATCAAGAAAAACATATGTATATACAAGACATATGTATATACAAGACTGAAAATAAAAGTGACTGGCAGGGTAGAAAAGATAGGAAAATAATAGCAATTTTTTGTCAATTTGTGCCTCTGTCTGTCATGAAAAAAATATTTTATATGGTTTAAAATAATTACATGCCAATGAAGCCAATAGGAAAGGTACTGCAGCACTGTCATTTCTGCAATTCCTGGGTATTCAGGCATTGCTTCTTGTCAAGTTAAAAAATTCAGATTGTATTGAAAATTGGTCACATAGGTCAAATATTCCCCTTAAATTAGGTTCCAGCAATTACATGGAAGTGTTTAGTTACATGTTATTTTTCAAGACTTGTCTTTACTATTTAAATTATTTGTTTTCAAATTGACACACATCTTAGGTGAGTTCATTCTTTTCAGTGTGACCTGAACATTTACAGATGTTCTCTTAGACTGCCATATTTTCTTAACTAACTAAATTTTTACGAAATCAGACACTTAAAAATAACTAAACCACTAATCTCATATATTCTTACATTGCCTAATATTTCCACTTTTTCATGAGTGAAATATACTAGATTTGACAAGGGCCACGGGGTAAAAGTGGGTTTCTACCCATTTTTCAAAAACATTCTTTCAGGTCTTAGTCTTTATGAAAAATATGCTCATACCTAAGAAGACAGGTGTTTGCAACAAGCATCATTAACTGTGTTTATTATAATGTGACTTTCGAAAGCTTTGAAGACATTAATGATGGTAAAGATTCCTAAAGTCAATTTCAATGGCAAATAGGAAATACAACATTTGGTTATACACCTAAATTCCTGTGGCACTGGGGGTTTGAAGAATATATTTAGTCCCTGGCTAAAGTTGTCGTGATATTTGGTCATTTTGTTTTTCTGGATGTTTGTTTTTTGAAGGCTTCTATTTCCAGATAGACCAGTAATAAAAAAAAAATTTGAATCTCAAAAATCGAATGCCATAAAGGGTTTTCTAACATAAAGGAAAAAAACCAAAACAGTTAATATTATAATTAGAAAAATACAAAAGTTTTAAAATAAAGATCAAACACATTTTTAATGAGCATTTATATTTGAGCACACAGATTTTTAAAGGAATTATTTTGTTATGGTCATATTTCAGACCTAACATTTTGCAATTAATAGAGTTCAGATCTAAACTTAGGGCCCCAAATTTCTTTCATTAACTGCAGATGGTGATGATTCAAAGCAATTTACGTTATGCTTAAAAAGTGTAAGCAGGAAAATATTGTTTGGGGGATATCCATTTTTTACTCCTCCTGTCTTTTAGTACTGCAGAAACAAAACAGGTGTCTTTTTGGCAGTTACTTATGAAATTCAAGGCTGCAATTTACCTATTCTCATTCTTTTTATATAGTGACCTAAAATAACTCAGCAATTTTTGGTCCAATATATTCTTTCACATACTATTAGATCATATTGATGGAACATAAATATATTCTCTGACATTTACAACATAAACAATTTACAACACTTTGCTGTTTAGACAATGATTTGTAAGGCTTTTACTAGAGTTTGGTGAAGTTATTTATCAAAATAATTTTAAAAAATACATTTTACAATTAATTTTGTGATGCCATTACACCTTTTATTATTGTGCTTTCGTGGCAAGGTTTTGGGAGTCTGGAAAGGCAGCTACAGGGATGGCTTCCATGAGTAGCTTCTAGAATCTTCCCAAGTACCACTTGACTCCAAGATGGACCCATGACTGATAAAGACAGAGCCCACCTACAATGTTGGTAGTATCCCTGTGTCATAGTTTGGGAGGAAATTCAGGGAAGGGATGCAAAGCTTTTTGTGTAACTTACAGTCTGTTGAACTACTGAGAAGCTGGATAGGTCTCTGTGAAACACACATGTTAAAGAAGAAAAACCCAGGGAACTCTCTCTTTCCATTCTGGTCAGTGAGGAGGTGGCAGGCCCCAGCCTGGTCCCCACCTTGGCCAGGCCAGGCCTAGGCAGTCCTGGGCCTTTTCCTCCTCCTCGGGCTACATGCCAGACCCTCTCATCACACTCTCTGCCCCATCAGACAGTCCATGAAATGTACGATAATCCACATCACACGTCATGCCACTCCATTAAAAACCCAAACATTATCTCCTAAACAGCTGATATTCGGCCACTACACTTAACAGATACATGCTTTTTTCAAGTACCATATAGCCCAAATGCTTCTACCCATGGCCAAGCCGCAAGTGTTACCCAAACACCCAGAAACTTATCTACTGTGCACAACACCCAGTCTCGTAAACGAGGCATGTCCCAGTACGCCTTTGAATTCCCCTAGGCTACAGAATTCTTCTAGGTAATATTCTTGACCTACAGCCTTCAAGCACTCGCAAGCCAGAGAACATGGTTATCTATTGATCGTGCTTCTCACGAGAGCCGAGCTACTCAACGTTATGTGTGCTTTAGGTTATTGTCTTCAGGTGCATACTTTCTCCCTAACCACCGAGATCTACTTGCTCTTTTGCGCTACTGGTTGTAACTTCAGGGCCATGACTTGCTTCAATCCCTCCTCCTTGCTCTTCACAACTGGGCCCCAGCAGCTGTTGGGCAAGAAGGTGGGGGAGGCTGTAGAGGCCACAGCTGGAGAAGATTTAGCCTCGGCTGTGAAGATCTTATCATCAAATCCCCTTTCCCCAGGGCAGCTGAGACCAGAGACCTTTGCAGCCTATGTAGAAAACCAAAGACCAACCATGAAGCTGATTCTGACACAGCCCAGCTGCAGCTCCCCGCCACAAATTACTGGCGGTTCACGTAGGCCTCAGGCGTGATGTTCATCTTTTCAGTGCTTCAGTCTTCCCTCGAGTGAGAGAAATGAACAAGATGCAAGCATGTAAAAGAACAGCATAAAGACATCGAAGTCAGTGGAAGAGGTGTCAGATGGGAGGGAGGGGGAGAGGCTTTGTTTTTAGAGCTGGAATCCTCTTGTAAGCTATAGAGAAAGGAATCTTTTTCTTTATAACACAGGAACTACTGGGAGATGAAAGTGCTCAAATTGACATCAAGCAAAAGCCTCCATGCTAAGGTAAGCAGATGTTGAAATAGCTGTGATCCCATTAGAAATTTGAACAGAGAAAAAGAGTAGTCCTGTGCTTCCAGGAGAAGAAGATCTCTGTTCCCATGGATGAAGATGATTTGAGAAATAGATAATGAAAACTTTTGCTTTTGAGCAGCTCATCTTTAAAACAATACCTCATAAGTCAACATAGCTCATCAATATGCTGTGGAAAGGCTTGTAGAAATGGGAAGGACTTCACGATGGGAGGTTCCCTGGGCAGCTGCTATTTGTGATGAAATTGAGAGCCTTGAGAGAACTGGTTTTTCCTCTTATGGAGAAGTCTCTATAACCTTAACAAGAGGGACTTCTCTCCCTCAGTAAACTGAAGAAAAACTATTTTAGAAGTAGTAAACTGACTAGAAATCTTCAGTTTAGTTTCTTTACATTGTCAGTAAGAAAGAAAAAGCTGTGGTAGGAGGAGAAGTGTTCTGAAAATTTTGTTTTGATTCTTACTATGTTTTGTCCTTCTAGTTACTTTTAATAAAATTTTCTTTATACCCTCTTAAGTTTTGAGCCTGATTTGCCTTTCTCCAATCCTATCTCACAGCAAGAAATGAGTTTATTAGTGATTAGCCAACACCAAACCCACCACGTTCTTTAATACATTAGCTGAGAAAATCTCAAAATTAGTATTTCCTCTGGGTTTCGAACTGAAACCACCACACCCTGGGATAACATATTTAAGAAGGGAGAAAAAGTTATTGTGCAAAAGAAATTGTGGCCAAAGTAGAGAGGCATGAGGTCACAAAAGAGAAACAGCCCGCCAGACACCAGGGTTGGTGGTGGGAGTCAGAAGGAGCGGGAGAAGCTGCTACAGGTGCCACAGCAGATTTCCCTGCAGCTCCTGGTGAAGACCATCATGAGTCAAGCTGTCTCTGCAGCCCATGGAGATCCTTGCTGTAGCAGGCAGGTGTGCCTGAGTAAAAGCTGTGACCATCTGTGGAGACGTGTGAAGCCTATATTGGAGCAGGCTCCTGGAAGGACCTGTGGCCACATGGAGAAAGAAAACCACACTAACAGGTTTTCTGGCAGGAATTGTGATCCATGCTGGAGCAGTTCTTGAAGAATTGTTCAGTGCTCCACACTGGAGCACAAGAAGAGTGTGAGAAGGAAGTAGCAGCAGAGACGTGCAATGAGCTAACCCCAATACCCACTCCTGCCCTGTGTCACTGGAGAGGGGAGGAGGTGGAGAGCAAAGTTAAACCTGGGAAGGTAAGACATTTTTAGGTTTTTTTTTTTTTAATTTAGTAAAGTATACTAAATGGATTTTGTTTTTCCCATGATGGTAGTTGGTATGTGTCATCTCTTCCTGTCCTTATCTTAACCCATGAGCCTTTACTTTTATTTTCTCTTCTGCAGTCCACCTGAGGAGGGGAATGATAGAGCAGCTTTGGTAGATATCTGGTAATCTGCTGAGCAATCACATTTCATTTGCCCTAGTAATTAATTTGCCTAAGCCCCACTGTTACCCAGAGTAAAAGATCACCTTCCATCAAAAGGAACTGTTTTATGCTATCAGTTTATCTCTTAACCCACTATTTCATTTAACAGTGGTTTGTCCACTACTAAGCTTCTCCAAAAAGCATTTTCTGTCAAGCAAAGTTACAAGCACATAACAGGCGCTTGATTTCTGTATGGTGATTTGTGAGGACTTTATATATATAGTTTTTTGGGGCACTAATTGGAACTGTAGAAAGTTGGAAACACTAAATTTCAGACCACTTACAGTATAGCTTAAAGTAGAATTTTTTTCAGTTTGGTTGATTGGACGAGAGTATTGGTGGTTTTATTTTATTTTGTTCCTTTTACAAACAGTGATTTAGGCCACCCCTAGTGGTTACCGAAAAAAAAGGATAATGGTAAATACATTTTACTTGTGATCGTAGAATTCATAAAAAGTTCATCAATCACAGATGCATTAGATCTGGGAGAACTTGTTTTCCAAAAGGATATTTTCTAGAGACTACAGAAAGCTCTGCTATTCTTAATATAGTTATACGTGTAAAAAAACAAAATGGTGCTGTTGTATTGTGTACTTTGTTACAAAATGTATCTATTTTTTTTTGTTTTATTCATTATATCGTATGAACTAAAGAACAACCTTTTATTGCTGAACACAACTTTGATTATTTGTCACTAACACAGTGTTGTTTTTAAAAGTACACAATGGTTCTGCATGATTCACAGTGGTACATTGTTTTGAAAATCTGGCATGGTGGTAATCTTACTAAAATAATTTGTGCTAGAGTCTGTAGTGGTCTTTATATCAGTTAGCAGAGCAGCAACTACAATTTTTAGCTTGCCTGAAAAGGAACCTTAGTATATTCAGGTTCGACTATCTTGCTTTTCTGCATAAAATTAAAAGAGAATGAAATGTTACAAATTAGATGTTTTGAGTAGTTACTTTTTTTGTTGGTTTTTTTTTTGTTATTATTTATTATGTTTTTTCAATATGGATACTTGCTTGCACCAACATTATGTATCTTATTTTTGAAGATTTGCAACCTAATGTGGAGATCACTGGACTAATAACATCCAGCATTTTCTAAATGTCTGGCTATCTCAGCACCTAAATTGATAATTTCTATTGAAATAAGTAAAAAATAAACATAAAACCCCAAACAAAAAAGTTCATTAACATAGAGCTAGATCTGGACCAGACTGTGCAGTGCAGTGTATTGTACAGATGCAGCACTTAACTGAATACTTCAACATTGTAAATGGGCACTGAAATATTCCCTCTCCTTTCTGTTTCTGATTATATTAAAACAGTTTTTTTTCAAACCTAGTCAGCATTACACTTTATCACCGCTAGTTGATGTTATGCTGAATTCAATCATCTGACATGGTTTTTATATCAATATTCTAAAGAGCTGTACCATCAAAATAGTCAATTAATAGCTTAAAATGTTTCATCTTACCATTGATTAGCATATTCTCTATGACAAGAATTTATTTATACTACCTATTCATAATTACTTATGTCCCACATATCATGAGAATACCTTTCAACAACTACTGGGAAGCAGATGTTCCATTTCCTGAAGTTAATAAATAAATGGGTTTGTCTCTCTGACTATAAAAATATAAGGAAAAAAAAAGAAAATTCTGTTCATGCACAGGGAAGTAATATATTGTGAGACATGTAAACCCCCTGCACACACAAATAAAAAGCCCAATTTCGGGGAAGTACTACCCTGGGCAAGAACAATTTGCCAGGCTGTTAGAGTAGCTCACTGGTGACCTCTCACTTACATAAAATATGCCTAGCTCTTGACCTAACTGCAGATCTATCAGGGGAAAAAAACTCATAAAGAAATCAGTTTCCTGTTGTTGACACCATTCTGTTTTATAATCTCACATATTAGATCAGAAATAAAATGTACTCATATTAATACTTGTATTACTATTAGGAACACTACATATTTGAATCAATATTCCCTGGGAGGGGAAGACTGTGAAAACCCTAGTGCTTTGGAATTTCAGGTGGGTATTGGTATAAAATTTTATCAAAAATTTTATCTAAACCACTTGCTTGTATAATTACACAAAATAAGGACTGCAGAAGATTCTGCCACTAGATCTTAACAGATTTATCTGGTTTACAGCATCAAGATTCATGGAATTACAGGAATGAAAAATGAACTCCTATCTTCTCTTACAGGATCAACAGAAGCCTGCTGGTATTTCAGCTTAAGCACTAGCAGACTTCATGACTTCAGTTGAATTTAGCCAATCAAAAGCTCTGAACATTAATATAAACAATCTGCATCTCTGTACTTCAGCTATATTATTGCTTCACATTTTGAGCTGAAAATTCCTGGATTCATAGGACTGCAAATCCACCACCGCTTACCATCCCTACCGCTTTGATAATTTTTTCTTTTCATCCCACACCTTCTGTCTCGTTTACCTGCAAAAAAAAAAGTGTTTTCCTGCATATGTGCAGAAGTTATTGTAAATGTTGGAGAGATGTGCAAAAAGAAGATATGGCAAAAAAGTAGGATGGTATTTACATATATAATTGCAATATAATCCACTTTTAAAAATGCAGATTAGCTGACAGAAATTTAATAAATTCCTTCTGCTCATTTATGATAGTCAAAGACTGCATCAGTGTGTAATTCAAAGGAATTAAATAATTTCATAGTACACTGAGGAAAACAGACTTGGCATAGTTGACTTACTGACACCAGATATCCTCCTGCTGTCACTTTTAATTCTCTATAAACAATTGTCTCTAACATCCCCTACTGCCAGAGACAATTCACACTCTGTGAATGATGGGGAACATTCAGGACAATAGTATGCATTTTCTTATATAATACCTGAAAACTTAAAGGATTAAACCGTTTGATCAGAATGACAATTTGAATTTGGGTTTCTAATAAAAAATTGATCTCCAATTATTGTATAGCTATAAAATATAGCTATGTTTTTATGAAATAAAATGTACATATATATATATATATTTAACCTGTACATTTCTATGTATACCTGTACTTTTTTCTGGTTAAACATATCCAGATTTCCCTACAGAGAACATATATTATAGACAAATATATAAACTTACATAAAAATAAAACTAAGCAGGGCCAGATACTTCCTCTCAGAAGTATTTTGTGGTATTTTCCCTATATTTTTCTTTTTCTGTTTCTTATATATATATATATATATATATATACATTCTTATATATATAACCTTTATATAGCAATCATGATTTTCAAAAGAAACAATATATAGTTCAATTCGTTTATACTTCAGGTAAGGCCACAAAAAGCAAACCAGACTGCTAGTGAAAAATATGCTTCTTCCTTATGGGTTTAATAGATAATAGTAACTCATAACCTCATTCAATTCTCCATCCTAATTTTTCAGTTTTATGTCACAGTACACTTCTTCATATCAATGGATTTGTACAGAATGGACATGCCCATAAAGTTGAACAGTCAAAAGCAAGTCTACCACAGTTGGCATTTATAACTTTTGAGAGAGAAAAAAAGAGAAAATCAGAGAGAAATTTCAAAATATATAATAAGCTAAGTTTTATAATTTGTCATTTTATTAGTCTGAACCTGACTCCATGAAGTGAAAATATGAAATCTGCCCAAAATTATTGAAGCATATCACTTATAAACAGCACTGGTCACTCTGTTTCCATTTATATATTTTACATAACCCTGCAACTACCTGTTAAAGCTGAAAAAGACAGCCCATCCACACAACTCATACAAAAGCAGCAGCGTTAAAAAAATTCAACTGTATGTTTGAACATATGGTGTGCTTATTTCAGACACTGTTCAAATCACAACAGGGACATAGCTCTTACGCAAAGGATATAGGCTGTAGAAGTGAGGGGAACCCTCAGGAAACAGTTCTAATAGGATGAACAGCTATTCTCAAGGTACAAACTGGGGCTCTCCCTGCACATACTCTTTACCAATTTTCAACTTATTTGATGATATCTCCAAAAATATTTTTATTAAAAAAAGGAGGGACTTTTATATCTTTTCATATTGTCACGTGTTAATTTGTATCAGAAACACTATTCTAATCTGCATATTGACTGAGATATTGTTTGCCTAAAGAAAAGTTTAAAGCAATACAAAGTTTCAAAAGATTGTGTGCTTCTCTTTAGGAACAGTTGCAAATTACAACTGTAGCACTAAACAGAAGGATTCCCTAAAATAACCAGTCTCTGATCTTTTCATGACATACTTGTGATAAGTTCTCAGATAACTCCAACGACATAATTATCAATGAGAATCTGTGAGCAAAAAGCAGTGTCTGTGAAACTGAGTTTCTTAGAGCAAAAGACTCCACATGGCCTGGGAACTCTCAATAATAGACCTTACTAATACTAGGAGATAGCTTAACTGATTTGATTTTAGTAAAATTAGTTAGTTTTACGCAGCATAGATCTGAAATACGCTGTGTTAAAAGTGATAAAATCATACTGACATATGGAGGGATTTCAATCTCTTTGGTCCACCCCATATTTTGATGTCTGGGAGTTTAGCCAAATATAATTTTGTGACAGCTGCCAAATCAGTGGGAAAATATCACAATCAAACCTAGATAATTAATAGTCCCCATCTTTGATCAAGTCAAGATTATCAATCCCATTCTTGGAACTGTTCACCCAGTTTGAATGCAGCTTTGCACAATCTAATATAGTGGGTGGCATCCATGTCCACGTCAAGGGTGGGCTGGAACTAGATGATTTTTAAGGTCCCTTTCAATGCATTCAATGATTTGGTGAAGTACTGCAATCAATTTAAGGGCCAAGAGCTTCTCGTCCTGGAGCAGAAGCTGTTAATAGGATTGATAACAGATGCTGTTCTAGGTAATTTTAATTTGATTCTGATCTTCTAATACAGTATGTTGCACTGTGCTTAGTTTTTTTTGTCTGTGCCTGTCTGTGACCTATCTAATTGATATATGTGGATGTTTATAGAAGTGTTCTGTAAATCACATTTCTCATTTAGGTATTTCTATTCCTCTGTAAGTCTGTATTATACTTTGTTTTGTTTCTCCCAATAAGTAGCAAAAGACAAAAGGATACTAGGAAGGTCAGTGGCACTTTACACATACAAAAACTCAACAAATATAATTCCACTTTACTTTAGCACTAATAATTATCATGCTGTCTGTCTTTGTCTTCTACTTCTCCTATACCTTGGTACCTCTTCTTCATGACATTTTAACATTTAAGATCTTCATTTTAAAGAGATTTTCTCCCTCTTGACTTAAAAGTTGTCTCAGTCTCTTTTCCTAAACTCCTAATGCATTCTGATCTTGATTCACCTTTCAATAGGTGATCTGATCACTAGTATGAAAGACATAAAAATCTTCTCATGATACTTCACATGGTAACTTTTTATGTATTTCTCACTATTTCCCATCTCAGATCTACCCAGAAAAACAATATAACCTTAATTTTTCACTCGAATTTTCAAGAGATGTGTTCTAGCACCAGGATGGAAGTAGATTAGTAACTTCCGTAAACAGAATGACTGTCTTTTATGTTGTGCACTTACAAAGCAAAGAACCATCTAGGCTTAACTTAGCTTAATTTACTGCATCTTTTTTAACTTGCTGTTTTTAATATGATTGCATATAATATTTTTAATAGAATATGAAAAAGGCAAACATCTCAAATATTTACAAATTTCTTTTTGATTATTTTTGATTCTTAAAATAGATCAATTTTTATACATCTATAAAATTTTACTTTCAAACAAATAATCCAGGACATGTGACCTTGATCCATGAAGGAGCATTAAAAGGAAAAGCAAAGGATACCAGCAGGTCACTTGTTGCTGTGGGGGATGATAACCAGCACTGAAGAGCTGACTTGGTTTTTTGTCTAGGGAAGTTGGTTACTTCATGTAGATTCACATACAGGATGCAGCAGGGAGATAATCAAAACTTGCCTGTCTCCCTGACTGTTAACCCTTGCTTTTCTTCCTTGTTTGAACCAGTTATACCAAACGAGGCAACCTGGAGCATAACAGTTGAGACTACAGAGATCTGTAAGAAATAACAGGACACTGGGACCCAGGGGGTATTATCCTGAATCCTGCAAGTAACAGAAGACCGTGAAAAAAGGAAGGTAAGAAATATGACAAACAAATTCCCAGCTTAAAAATTCATAGTTCAAAATGATATATGACATTTAGTTTTTTATGTAATACTGATACTCTCTGATGAAGAAATTATGTTTTCTATAGTTAATGTGAATTCTCATGAAAAAAGTAGTAAATAAATTGAAGGATGCAATCCTTGAAAAACAGTCTATTAAAAACATTAGAGAGAACCACCATCAGAAATCTAGATAATACTATACAGGAAAAAGAATATACATTAGGTTTTATTTTATATGGGCTTTTTTTTGAAAAAAGACAAACTGATCAATATCGTAATTTCAAGCTGTTAGCTTTGGTTTTGGATCCTGTAGGCAAGAAGCTAACTTCACGAAGAAGCTAATAATCGCAAAAAAATTGTATTTGAGTGGATTAATTTTAACTTGTTTCCAATTTTCTTGTCATTTGGAGTAAAAGAAATATTATTTGTCACCTATTTTAATTTGTTAAATTGCTTTGAATTTAGCTTTTGTCAGTTTGCCAATCTAGAACTACTTTACAGGAGATAGGAGGTTTATCTTGTAACATCACAAAGATGCCTATGATAACATATAGTTTGCATTAAGTAGAAAATTGAAGTATGAACACTTAAAAGTGTTTACACTTCAAAGCCAAAATGGGCTAAAGGTAGTTTTCTTTACAGTATTTTCCCAGAATTCCCATGCTTTTATTAAAATTGAGTAATTATTATGATTTTTTTTCTCTTCCTAGGAACAATCATATTAAATCTGGTAAAAAGGCTGAATGTAAAGCAGCTGTTTTTCTCCCCATAGATCCTTTACTTCCCTTATAAGTGGTCTAGAGCTACAGAATGAGACAGGGATTTGTGTTGAGTCATGGTGGGATTATCTGCATAAAATAAGTGGCATATAATCTTGTATTTTTTTTCCACAGAGACTGCTGAGAGGAGTGGGGCATGAACCTGGTAGTGGTAGAGGCTGACAGATCTATAGCACCATGCTGGTAAAGCATGCCTCAAGGAGCAACAGAAATGAGATAGTGAGACATTGCAACATTGTAAAAATATCTATGAAAATTAGTTTAAAAATATTTAAAGAGCATACTATTTTATACTTGCAAAGTGGTTTTAAGGGATAGCCATTTAGCAGGGGTTTTTTTTTTGATATTTTATGTTATTTCAACAGTATTCAATTAAGCAGGAAAGTTAGACATACCAATAACCTACTGCAGGAGCTTGATGATTATTGAGGAAGTCACTCAAAGATTGAAAAGGATTGAGAAGATGAGGATGTTCTGACACTGCAGATGGTAGAGAAGTAAAGGACAAAAAGCCCACTAAGTGGAGAGGCTGTGTTGAACATTCCATTCCTTCACAAACAACAAACTATGATGGGGAAGGGGAGGATGACAAGGGCAGTAATAGCCTTCAGTTGTTCTCTATTGAAGAAGTATTATACTACCAGTAAAAATGTGCCATCTCCAAGTAGTGAAGACAATCAATCCCCCTATCTTATGCATGAAACTCTTCAACAGAACTAAGAACTTTCAAGGGAGTATCAAGGTGTTTTCCTAGTAGGTCGAAAATATATCTAGATTTACTGATAAAAATCTCCAGAATAATGAAGTCAAGCAAAATGAATGACAACCCTTACTGCACCAATTGGATAGATACTTAAAAATAAGGTATATAATTAATGAAATTGTTTTAAGCTTTCAGTGTGATTTGGGCCAGAAAAATAAATCACTGGTTTTGAAACACTCAATTCATTCCTATCCTGACAGTCTTGGTTCAGCTGGATTTATGTCCCAATTGTATCTATGAATTCTCTCATAGGAATATAATTAATATCTTTATGGCTGCTATAGCATTATTCCTGTTTGAACTGGTGCTAAGCCATCACAATTTACCTGAGACTTTTTTTAGTTTCCAAAGCATAGGAAGGATGCTTCACTTCATGAACATGATTATTAGCAAAAATTATCTGAAAGATATCCTAAGAAGTATTTCTGTTCTCTTTACAAGTCTATGGTTTGTAATAGAAAAACTTCAATAGAAATCCCTTTTGCAATGAGTATTTGGGGCTCAGATAATCCTATCAATGAAGTCTCTAGGCTATTTTGAATTTTAAAAAAAATTAGAATTTTAAAAAACATTAGGGTCCGTTTATCAGGTACAGCATCTGCTGGAACTTATCACATGCAACAATTAAACTAGTTGGTACATCGTCTGCTTGAATTTATCACATGCAACAATTAAACTAGTTGTTTCAATTTTACACAACTGAAGGCACTGTTTTGATCGCATTTTCATTTCCCAGCTAGCTATATTTCCTTTGAACTACAAATACACATCTGGTCTTTGTTCTCTATTTCCCATATATGCAGATTAGCTGGAACTAATAGCTATAGTTTTTGCTAGGCTTCTGGTCTAACTGCTAACTGGAAGCTAGGAGATCATGTACAAATTGGCCAAATGCTCAAATCTCACACCAGAAAATCTTTCAGTCCAAGGAATCCAGCAGAGCAATAACTGTAATCACTACTACTCTATTTTTCTGTCTTCTGTAACTGTAAACCTGAAGTAAATGGAACGTTCAATTATGCTGGTCAGCATAAGGATGTGAAGTATAAAGACTGGTAACTGGGCATTTGTTTTCTTGCTTTCAAGTTATTTATGCTTTTTTTAAAACTGATGAATATCAACGCATGAAAGAATGATACATCATGTATGCATGCATAATATATGATGTAACCAGTTAATTTCATTTGCAAATTAATGTTTTTAAACTTCTTATACTGAGAAAAGTCAAAATATATAATGAATATTATATTTCTTATACCCTTTGTAGTAAACCATACAGTCAAATATTTTTCACATTGAGAATTGGATGAAATAACTTCTTAAAACACTCTTGGCAGGTGTCACCATCCACTCCCATTGAAATTGAAAGGTTTCCTATCAGTTTGTATGGCATCAGTTAGAGAAAATGAGTTTCTTATCTATTTTATACAGCTTTCACTGGTCTAACTAGAAGCACTCTTCAAAAAGATATATTTCTATTGACTAGTTTGTATATATCAAAAAAAAAAAAATTATCCCCTTCCACAGTTTACTTAAACTTTGCATATTGAATTTTATTCAAAACACCTTATTTTAGCTTGTATAATAACAGACAAAAATGATATGTATGTCTGAGGAAGTGATATATTTTAAATATAAGCATGTAGGTTCTCAACTTTATATGTTAAAACTTATGTGTGAATTGTGTTCTCTTGCCACAATTAATTCATGTTAGAAACTGACAGCTGAGCACTTATATTTTCATGTGAAGCCTTCAATATCTATCCACTAATAAAGATTGACAAGAAGGAAATAAAATTCCTCTTTTTTCATCCCAAATCAAATTGCACCTAACATCTTATAACAAAAACGCTTGCAAACAATCACTTTTCTAAGTAAACCAAATCTGCCACTACAGTTTGGGAAAAAAATAATAACTACAGAATAGAAAATAAAAAAACCTGAACTTTTGCACTTAAGAATCTGACATTGCTGCAATTTGTCAAAGACATAATTTCTGTCTAAAAAGGAAAGAAATCACAACTACCAAGGATAAAAATTTAAAATTAATAAAATTTTAAAATTTAGAATCTATTTATATGCTAGAATGAAATATATATTGAAATTCAAGTCCCATAATCTCTCAGTGTGGTACTGTTTAACTAGATGGTGGCTTTAATGTGCCAGAAACTTTTATTGTCTTTGAGATAGCAATTCATCAAAAAAATGCTTTCATATATAAAAGAAAACCTGAATAACAATTTTCTACTAGTAAATCAAAGCTTTTATAAAGGACACCCCAGACAAGGGTAAGAAGAATAGTCAGCATCACCTAAGTCTATTAAAACAATGTGAATGCCTGCATTTTAAGAAGGTATAGATTCACACTTTTTCATCTCAATAAGCACCTACAGTGACCAGAACACTGTGAAGCTCTTTTGGCTAACATGAGCTAAACTACTGTTCTGGAGTAATTATAAATCAACTGCTTTCACATTTTTGTAGAAGGGGGGGATGTGTTGTGGCAGCACCTGGTGATTCCACAAAACTCTTTCTAAGAGATATTCATGGGCAGATTAGTCCTGATGATTTTGGGGGTTTTGTGGTTGGGTTTTTTGTTTGTTTTGGGTTTTAGCTCTAGTGCACATAAATTATCCATGAGATAATTCAGCAGGCATATATTTAATTTCACCATAAACAATATTGTGAAATAAAGAAAGAAGGATAGACATTTAAATTCCAGATGAGTGATCACTGAAACCATTATGGTGCCTACCAGATTAACCTCAGGTGCTTAATAGTAATTTCCTTTATAAACCCTATATGTGTATTGGTTTTATCCCTCTTTTTGAATCGTTTTTATTGACTTTTATTGTTTTGTTAGTTGATATTCTCAGGAAAAGCTGTTTTAACCAGCATTCACTGTTAAAATACTATTTAAAAACAACTGTGATCACTTTCAATTCCCTACCTCTGTAGCTTTTCAAGCTCTTTTTAACTTCCACAAGCTGTTGCAATTTTTAGAAGAAACAAATCAGGGAACATGAAACCTCAGTTTTGTAGAATTATTGGTAAATATTACTTTTAATTTGGCTTGGTTTACAGTAACTAAAAGCTTAATGTAGCTGTGTAAATAACTGATTCATCCTATTTTAGTCTTAAGTTCTTTTGGGGTTAGGTGTTTTAATTCTCATTTACATTTTAATTCATGGTGAAGTTCAAACTCACAGTAGAATTTTGGAAATTTAATTCCTTGTTGAGTTATTCAACTTCTAAAGATACTACCATTATTTTAATAGCTTTGTTTGTTACTGTGAACCAAACCTTCTTTCTTGTCTTTTTTAAATGTCCCAAAACATAGTTCAAAACAAAACAAAATAAGAATATTTGGTATGTTATTATAGGGGAGTAGAAAAAAATCCTCCTGACTAGAATTAGCATTCCTGTAAATAGGTTTTTTTTATGCAAATACTGCTGGAACCTTCTGTACTTGTGCTGCAACGTGGACAATACTAGGAGAAGCATTTTGCATGGAAGACATACAGTTTTATGCTTTAGAATACCCACAAACTAGCAAGGCATTCTCCATAATTTACTTTTATGAGATTCAATTTCAAATTAATTTTACAAACTTAATGGTTTGGGAAATTATTATGGGAAACAATAATTTAGAGTTGACCTTTTTTAAGCTACCTGTTACTTGATTGGTTTAGCTAGCAATGTCTTTAATTGAATTTGTCAGCAACAAAAATATGTGTGCTAACAGCTGCTGACTTAAATTTTATAATTATTGTTATTACCTTAGATAAAAATTTAAGCAGGCAACAAAAAAAAAGAAGGGGAGTAGAACAAAGTCACCTACACTGGTCATCCAGTGTAGTATTTACAGAGTATATGTCTTAATGAAAAGGATTTAATACTTATTGCTTCTTTGGAAATACACTTCTGCATTAGAAAAAACTGTGGCAAATATTTTTCATGCAGTGAAAAAAAATCACAAGCTGTATATGAGATGATGTGGGTAAAAAATTATTATATGTATGTTGTTTCCTTTGCCAAATTTTCATAATATCATCAGAAAAAACACTTTAAAGTTCAGTCTTGAATTCTACAAATCTTAGCTCTTGCTTGCTATTTGAGAAATGCACATGGGTTTGGGCAATCCCTAGTACCAACACAGGCTGGGGTAGTGAACAGACTGAGAGCAGCCCTGCTGAGGATGACTTAGAGGTTCTGTTGGATGAGAAATGAACTTGCAGCCTATTTCTGGTCTGTATCAAAAGTTGCATGGCTAGAGGGTTAAGGGAGGTTATTTAATTCGGTCCCTGTACTCTGCATTGTGAGACCCCACCTAGAGCGATGCACTGAGCTCTGGGGTCCCCGGCACAGGAAGGACATGGACTTGAACTGAGTCCAGAAGGAGGCCACCAAGATGATCAGAGAAATGGAGCACTTCCACAAGGAAACAAATTTTTCAGCCTGGAAAAGGGAAGGCTTTGCAGTGACCTAACAGAAGCCTTCCAGTACTCGAAGGGAACCTACGAGGAAGAGGAAGATAATTTACTTACGACACCATGTAGTCACAGGGCAAGTGGGAATGGCTTCAGAGAGAGTAGGTATAGATAAGATATTAGGGAAAAATTCTTTTCTGTGGGGGTGGTTAGGCTCTGGACCCAGACCCCAGAGAAGCTGCGGATGCCCATTTCTGGAGGCGTTCACAGCCAGGTTGGAGCCCTGAGAAAGCTGGTCTAGTGAAATGCATCCCTGTCCATGGCAGGGAGCAGGAACTAGATCACATTTAAGGTCCCTTCCAACTCAAACCATTCTATGATTCTATGAAGTACAGACTTCTTCTTTGTACAATGAATTATAGGAGTAACATCAATACCTGTTTGTTTTTTGCTTTTTTTTAAGAGATATTGTAAAAATGTCTAATTAAAATAGACCAAAACAACTAGACAGCTGAATTTGTATACACAGTATCTAAAAAAATTAAACCCATTATCAGATAACTAAGTTCTCACATCTAAATATTCAAAAAATAATTTGGCTTTGATTTTTGAGGAGGAAGTTCTGGGTGTTTGTTTGCTTGTTTTTAAAGTATCTATCATTAAGTCATGTTGCAAAGAGAGGAATCATGAAATGTATCACTGTCTTCTAGTCTGAAACAACTTTTGGAGAATAAAACAACAGTTTCCTTCAAAGGCACTATTTTTTTCATCCCATCTGACAAACTTCTTCATAATTTCTTTTTAATGGTGTTTTGCCTAATTTCTTGCCATAGAAGCAAAGGAAATTTTATATGTTATTTCTAAAGAAAATATATTTGAGGAAACATGACATTCACCAAGGGAATTGAATGCATTTGAAAATCTCTCTAACTCCAACTCATATACCAAAACAAATTCAGGATCAGGCCATTTGATTTTCCTAGGTATGATTCTTTTTCCTACTGCTCTTACAGCAACTCTTCCCTTTGTAATCTAATGCACAGTTTAAATCTGGTTATTAAGACATAAAAGCACTGTATACTATTGGGAAAAATCTATGTTTACTGTATTTGAATAATATGGGACTTATCAGAAGCACTACAATAGAGTAAGTACCAGTCAGCCTACTTTCAACAAATCTGTTTCATGGCTCCGCTAGTCCATATGAATAAATTATATGAAGTGGCTATTTAATGACAATAATTTTTAGAGCAAAACTCTCTATCCAAAGTCATTCTTCTTCTCTCGTGTTTCTGGAGTTATAAATCTTGTATTTTGTTTAATATATTGCAACAAATTAAGTAAACACATTTCAAACTCTGAGGCTGAAAAAAAAGTTCTCTTGTATTCCAGTATTAGAACTGTCACCATAATTGCTAACCTATACTATAAGCAATTTCTCCTAATTTGAGAATATCTTATTTCAGGGACATAGAGTTATGTGCTATTGCCTATAAAATAAAAGTTTATGTATCAAAGGCATTTTGCTATCAGTATACAAAACTTCTGGATTTGGGTGGGCTATTTTTTTGGTTGGGTTTTTAGGGTCTTGTTTATTTGTTTGTTTGGTTGGTTTGGTTTTACTTTTGATTTTGCTTTTTGCTTTCTTTGTTTTACATTTTGAGAGAGCACCACATTTGACAAGATGCTGTGCTTCTCATAGACAAAAGAAGTTTATGAAAGACTTTAAGGCATGAATAATCACAAAAGAACAAATATAGAAAAAGAGTAGAAATCTGATCCTGTAAATAGAAAATGCAAATAATAATAATCCAAGTAAAAAGTTGATGTCAGTATGTTCAGAAATTTTAAAGGGTTTTTAGCAAATTTAAAAGTGTTTTTCTGATATATTTCAATAATGCATCTTATATTGTGACTATAATAAAATATTTTCTGTTCTGCAGGCATTTTCAAAACCCAATTTCTACCAGTAATAGTTGTACAATGAAAATGTGGAAACTATAGATTTTAAAAACCCATGCAGGAAGCCAGGTGTTGTGATGGCATAACACCAACCTGTTAGGAGCTTGCTTTGTACTATGGCTGTGAATTTCTTGGTACCAGTCATGTAGTACATCATAGTGACTTAATTAATTTAAATCCCTTCTATATAATAGCATGTTCCTTATCAGAAACATATTTCCATTCACCTGCAAAGGTGAAGACAAAGACTTTGAATTACTCTGGATGCCTTGTCTTGAAAAGCTTCATATTGTATTTCATAACTTGCATAAGGTACAACAGAATTTCTGTCTCTGGAAAGTTTATCACTGTCCTAGATCACATGGTAATTAGTTTTACAGGTAAAGCCTACTTTCACAAACATCAACTTTCCTAATCTATAAAAATAAATGCTTTATAAAATACACATCCAGCAGGTTCTGGAAAACATCGATGGTAACTTCCTGTACAAGGTAGTGAATGATCCCAAAAGCAGTTTTTTGCTGCTCAACCTCATACTAAGAAATACAAAGGCCTTGCTGATGATGATTTTTAAACTCATGATTATACAATATACATATGATATTTATAATGGAAGATTGATATATTTATATATCAAAAGGTTGCACTAAAAATGTTCTTTAAAAAGCTCTGTTCTCTCAATAAACTGACTTATGATAAAAGTTCTACCACTATGCTAAAATTAGACCACAGATCTTGTGCTGCAAAATCCTGTACTACCTGGTTGTGAAAAGTAAAATTATAGTTGCAAAGAAGCAACATTTTATTTTTTATTCAGATTATATGATTACAACCTCTGTTTTCTAACTCTATATTGCCTTTTGTGACTCATCTACTATGGTTAGCACTCAGATACTGAGAAATACTGACCTGTATTATATATTTCTTTGCACTACTATTTGCTGTATGTTGCATACTTGGGAATACCAAAATACCAATATTTTGTCGGAAAGAAAAATACAGATTTTTTTTTTTCCTTTCATTTTACTGAAAATCATCTGTAATAGAATAGTATGAAGAAAAGAATAGAGTACTTTCAATAGATGCCTGACAAGTTCATGAAGATTTTTTTTATTCCAGTTTTCTACCTATACACAATGAAAGAACTCCAGAAGAATGAAATTACTTGAAGTACATATAATTTTGTGGACAAAAATATTTTCATTGGTAATGTATCTGTTCTGTATTGATTTCTTTTTGCAATTCTATTAGGTTGCTTTCTTAATCACTATTCCTTCATTAGAAATGACACCTAGCCTTATGTTGTTATCAGTTTTAGTAAAAATATATTTATGAATAATATAGTTTTTTATCAAAAAAGGAGGTTCTTTTTTGATAATTTTAAGTTTGATTATGTGGTTAAGTGAATTTTGTGCTGATGGTAAGAAGCTAAATGAACCAAAATTTTTTAGCCATTGCTACAATGTTGCCTGAGTGTGGGAGTCTTCACTTTTTTCCAGGACTCCTCATGCATCTTTAGCTACAGGACTCAAAACTGCTTATTGCTTTAGGGAGCAGATGACTCTGCATAAATGTCTCATCTTTGACCTTTGTGTTGTGATTGTGAGATGTGAAATATTTTCAAAACACACAATTTTTTTGTAATGTAATTCTTTATCCTCAGCATTTGAACCCATTCTATCATCATATTTCAGCTAGCCAAATAACTATCAAACTAAAAGAATGTATGTTCAAACTGAACAAATTTAAATTGGCTTAAATAATATGGCCTAGAGGTTAAAGCTTGAATATACATATTCTAGCTTGCCAAGCTATTGAAATGATAGTCAGTGTTAAGAATTTTGTACTCATATATTATTGTTATTAATAATATGAATTCCATCATAAAAGACTTAAAAAATTATTGCCTCCTTTAAGTCTATGATCAAAAAAAAGTAATAGACCGCATCTTCTATGCCTGTACCTAGAGTTTTCATCTTTTTCATCAACCACAACACATTTGTTCTAAATAATGAAGATGTATTGTCTCCTCTTGCATGTATTTTAATTATCATAAAAGTGCCGCAGACGTATCTCTGTTCATTCAAGTTTAAATATGGAATCTGAGACACAATGAAGTCTTAGGGACATGCTTTGTATTTCTGCATTATCAAAATTTCACCCCTAAGGGGAATATTATGTTGACATTTTCAGGGCTGAAACTGTGCTCACCAACCAGAGGAAAACATATCACTGAATTTCTGTTTAAGGGAAATCAATACATAAAAGAAGCAACTTCTATTCAATTTTCAGCAGGCATTTCTATACTTATGAAGTTTTGCTAAAGTTCTTCCTATAAGAGATAGTTTGCACAGTTTGGATTTTTTTCTTTCCATAACAATTGAAATGATAATGAATGGAGTTAAAAAAATTGTATATTATTGTATACCTATGCCACAAATACAGAATTCTTAAACTAACACAAATATTAAGCCACTGAGAGTACATTGCAAATTTGGCAGAGTTTTTTTTTCCATTTTAAGTTTCCCATTGTTTTTCCATTGCTATTAATTCCTTCAAGGAAATGTCTTAAATTTGATGAGGTTACATAATTTTAGGAAATTTTATTTATTACAGATTTACAGTCTTGAAGAAGTGGGAAACCAGCCACAGAAAATCAAGAATTCTTAAACTGTGAAATATAAATGTTAATAAATAGCTCACATTTATTTAAAAAAACCCCTCAATCTGGTGCAAGAGACTGCATAAATAAATTAGATTTGTATTTATTAGATTTTAGTTAATTGTGAATTTGTTTGAAGAATGTGTTTATTAATTTGGGTAAAATAATTATTGCATCTGAACTACTTGAATTTTTACAGTAGGAACAGCAACACAAGGGGATAATTTTAATACTTCAAGTAAAATAATTTATATTTTAGCTAATAAAATGAGATAAGAGTATCACCAAATGGCATGATTTTAGATCACAGTGTAATCTGTACCACATTTTCAAAGGCCAGGAAAAAAATCTTTGAAAAGGAAACTTAGTATTAAAATGGAATTTCGTTGTTGGTGTTCATTCCAATAAATAGACACTGCTGGTGTGACATCACTTCTTTTAGATAACAGTGTAGTCAGTGACACTACACTTCAATGATATGATGAAGGAAAAGTCACTCAAAAGGACTGATAAGAACAAATAACTGCCTGGTTTAAAAGTAACAAACTATGGGTGTGCTTCATAAATTAAAATCAGAAATATTTTTCTTGTTTACTTTGTAAATTGTCCATATATCAACAGCAAGAGAGCAGAGAATTAGAATCTATGCTGCATCAGTGGTCCTACCTCTGCAATTGATGTACAAAATGTAATGACCGTTTCTATGTCTGTAGCATATGAACTAACATACAACTTCATTCTTCCTAGGATCTAGAGTTTCAAAAGGTTTTCTTGCACTCATTAAATTCTGGAACATGAATGATTTTCATATAACAATTACATATAAATGAAGTTATAAAATGGTTCTTGTACATGGTATCTAGCTTAGCAAAACCCACATGGTGTTCCATTGAAAAATGAAGATTTTTTTTCCAGCACTTGAGCTCCAACAGTAGCACAAACTTTGACTGAAAGAAAAAGAATGAGCATGGTATATTAAGGCTGAGAGACATGGGACACAATTGTGTAAAACATGCCTCACAATCGTGGGGCCTTTCATTATTCAGAACTTTTTAACACCTAGAAATGAGTAACAATAGTGTCTGTTTTCTCTACGCAGTATTTAAATTGAAAAATTTAAAATAATCCTATTTCAAATGAAAATTCCCAGTTAGAGAGTATTATATAAGAGTTAATAGAGTTTTCCTAATATCAACAGAAGCTATGATGTAACTTATTAGTTTTGTAAAAATTTCTCATCCGGGAACTTTGACAGGTTGCAGTGCCCTTTTAAATCTACAAGCCTTCTTTGCAGTCAGAAAAATGAAAGCCTTTAGAGTTTCGTAATACTCATATTGGTGTGGATATGGAATATTCTGGAAAGAGTCTGACAAGTAGTTGATAAATAGATTGCTGAAATTTGGAAACCTGACAATATCTAGCATTCGTGAGTGACTCGTGCTCTACTGAACTAATTACAATAATCACCCCGATTTCCACATGTGTGGGAACCTAGGATTTCTGGCAAAAAGAAACTGAGCATGTAGGAATCAACTGCTCTGTTTATATGATATACAGTTGATCTGTACATACAGAAATAATCTGACACCTCTGTTATTCAGACTTCCTATATATGAAATAAATCACAGATTTACAGTTTTAGAAATTTTCCAAGAGAGTCTGGAAGAAAAGTCTGTCAGATAGACATTGAAGGACATTGTCATACAAGTTAAATCTGAAATGACAATTCAGCTGATCAAAGTAATAGATCTACACCAACTTACCCCCTCACCAGAATGTCGTCATAGCACAGTTAAGGACTGGAGGATTAAAAGTGTAAGACTCTTCAAGATTTCCCTAAAATAGAAAATCAAACATGTTTTATTTGCTTTTCTACAGCAGCACCAATAAATTCTGAAGTGTTCAAGAAAGAGAAAAATTAAATACACTGATAATAAATAACTTCTGCAAACAGTAATCATTGAAAAGCAGCAAAACAAAGTGGAACTTCTAGAGTAACTTTGATGTGAAGAATATAAATCATATTCATACACAATTATTTATATTGAAACTATCTGTACTTGATTGAAATTGTTATGAAACAATTGTGTTCCAAACACATTGTCTTAGTCATAAACACTTTCTTTCTTTGTCACTCTGCTAGACCAGCCCTTTCTCAATGTACTGTTTTGTGCAAAAATACTGTTTCATGACTGAGCTTACGCTTCTAGCTCTTCAACTATACCAAAAATATCACCAAAACCTTGCACCAACTTGGTAAATTACCTTAGGCATATGAAAACAGAATTGTAGCCTTTTCAATAGTAAAGTTATCTTTTCACATATCACAAACCTGTGACAACCTCTACCATGTGGAAATCCATTCAAAGCACTCATTTAGCTTTTTCTCACTCTCAGTCAAGCTTAAGAGGTGAGCCTGTGAAAACCCCATGATGTTCAACAAGGCGAAATGCAAGGTTCTGCATCCTGACTGGGGAAACCCAAACATAAGTACAGGCTGGGTGGAGAATGGATTGTGAGGAGAAAGATTTAGGGGTATTGGTTGATGAGAAGCTAAACGCAATCCAGTAATGTGCACTTGCAGCTCAGAAAGCTGACTTCAGCCTGGGTGACATCAAAAGTGGTGCTCCCAGAAGGTCAGGGGAGCTGATTGTTTCCCTCTACTCTGCTCTTGTGAGACCTCACCTGGAGTGCTGTACCCAGCAAAAGAAAGATATGGACCTGTTGGAGCAAGTCCTGAAGAAAGACACTAAGTTAACCACAGGACTGGACAATCTCTTCTATGAAGATGGGCTAGGAGAATTTGGGTTGCTCAGTCCAGAGAAAAAAAGGCTTTGGGGAGAATTTGTCGCACCTTCTACTATCTGAAGAAGGCTTTCAAGAGGCCTGGAAATGGACTTTCGACAATGGCATGTAGTAATAGGCCAAGCAGTAATGGCCTTAAGTTTAAGGAGTGTATATTTAGGTTAGATGTTAGGAAGGAATTTGTTGTCCAAAGAGGTTGTAGACTCCCCATCTATGAAAGGTACAGGGCCAGGCTGGATAGGGCTGTGTACAACTGGTCTAGTGGAAGGAGACCCAGGCAGGGGATCTGAATCTAGAAGATCTTTAAGGTGCCTTCCAATCATAACCATTCAATGAGTCTATGATTCTGTTATCTTTCCTTTGGGGTAAGGCTGGGAGAGGTAGAACTGTTCAGTCTGGAGAGAAGGCTCAAGGGAAAACTCATCAACACATATAAACGACTGAAGGGAAGATGCAAAGATGGAGTCAGGCTGTTTTCTTTGGTGTCCAATGAGAGGACAAAAAGCAATGAGAAAAAGGAAACACAGAAAGAGCTGTATGACTATCAGAAAACAGCTTTTTTTACTGTAACTAAGTACTGAAGCAGTTTGCCAAGAAATTACTGTGGAATATTCATCTTGGAAATACTGAAAAGTGATGTGGACACGGTCTTAGGTAACCTGCTTTCAGTAGCTCTGATTGAGCAGAGAGGCGGGCCCTGATCCAACCTTGATACTCTGTGATACTGCAATATTTTTTACACAGCACGCATGAGTTTGTGTTTTATCCGCTTACTCAGCAGTCTGGGATTGATAACCACCTTCCACTGTTTTATATATCTCAGTCATGTCATTCAGAAATCACAACATTCCTAAATCATTTAGGAGAGAATAAAAGTAAATACCAATAAATGACCACCAATGATCAAGAATGTTTCATCCTAAAAACTCTCTTCCCTGAAATATTCTTTTTTTGTCATAATACAGTAACAGTTTCAGTGGTTTTGTTGTTTTGTTTTGTTTTTAAAATTCACTGCATATGCAACAGGAAGGCAATTGTTGAAAGTAGGCAGGTAAAAAACTCTTGTTATAAAGCATATGTTAAGTAATATAAAATACAACGGGAATATATGTTTAGAGCATTTATTTTATATGATCTTGCAGGGATTTCAAATGTGGTGAAACATGGTTAGACAACGGACTGAGTTAATAATTTTGATGTCAGAATCATTTCACTATCTTTGTTTTCCGTAGTCAGACTGGAAGCTGAGTGAATAGAAACACACAAATAGTAATGCTGTCAGTGCTGAAGGCTTAATGACATGGTTCAAATTACTACTTTGAATACATATGTTGTTACCTTGTAATATTGCTGTGTTTATGGCAGAGATTTATTAGGCTGATACGAACACCAGTTAGTATTTCCTTTTTGTCAATAAAGCATCAATCATTATTTTTTTCTTTACCTAAGTTGCTTAAGTAATCATCACATCACAGGAATGCTGATTAAGCAATATGAACTCATAAAATATGCCCTGAAAGCTGGTGCACTATGCATTGCTCCTTTTTCATAAAAATGTATTCAAATATAAGATTCTTCCATTCTTTTATCGGTTCCCTTTGTTACTCTATACTATGCATTTTTGTTGCCTATATTAAATTTGTTTGGTCCAATTATGTGGTCTTTCATCACTTGAAAATTATGAACCTGTTCTGTTCACTGAAAGACTATTTTCACATTCAGTACTTTCCCTTTTTGTTAATAGTACTATTTTTCATCAACTTTTGCTTAAAAAAAACCAGAAATTCCAACCACAAAACATAAAAATATTGCTTAAATAAATTCTTAATGTTCTAATTTGTTAAACACAGTTTATATAGATTAATTTATGGTAATTTTCTCGAAGAACAAAAAATACATTCTGTGTACATTTAAAAGAAAGACAAAGAACTATTTCAGAGTTGTAGTAGAGGGACAGAAGTTGAGTAAGACTAACCTTTTCCTGTATTTGGAGGCGTGCATACCTTTCACTTCCCTCTTCCCCTGCACTGTTTTTCTCTACCGACCATTCCATGGCGCTTTTCTAATTTTACTCAATTTCTTTTGATAGTTTCACAGTTAGGCCTTATTCTGTTTTTGTCTCAGTATCAAAGATATCAGTGTATCAGCATAGCTTTGAGCTTAATCATAGATGATTAAACTGCAAAAACTGACAAAACCAACAGCACATCTGAATATCATAGGGAGGGTAGCTCTGGAAACTCATCTATTTGGTTTCCTAAACTTGCCAAAACGAAAAATCTCTATCATCTACTGTTTATTTAAAAGATAGAAAAAAACTAAGAGGATGGTGGGTTACATTGCTAAAAATATCAAGGGAAAAATGTTGCTATAGAGCCCCACAGGATCAATAGGCTTGCTCCTGCCTAAAAATAAAATAACTTATAAAATTACTGGTTTTCTTTTTTTACAAAAATACTCCTTCCCTTAAAAAATCTTTTGTGTCTCCAGAATCTTTGTTCCCTGTATTTAAATATAAAATATAAGAAAGCAGATGTCACAGTTCCCAAACTTTGTTTCTAAGTTTGTGTCACACAATGCTAAAAGCTCTTTAGGGAAAAGATGTGGTCTCTGCTGAGTGGCTGTCAGTGGATTTTGGGGGCAGACATCGCTCTTAGACTCTGTTTGACCATAGCCAGGCCTCTCCCAGGTTTGTCACTGGTAAATTGAGTTGGCAGTCTTCTGCTATGTCGCTGACGTGCCATGCAAATAAGTAAGTTCATTGAAGAATACTATAAAGCACGTGAATCTACGGGAATGAAGGTAAGTCATTTAAATTTGACCTAATTAAGGTTAATTCTCTTGTAGTTGTCCTTTAATCTTCTTCTTAATCACTCTAGTATTGAAATAATGAAAATGGGTATTCATTGTATTCCACACCTTAGGCAGGCAAAACTAGCAGCTAACATGGAACAGAGTGTATCTTCATTGCTTCATGCTTTTCTGCCCGGTCCACTGTTTCTCCCTTGACAAAGTCCACGAGTATAAAGAATTCAGCACTGTTACTTAGGAAAAAAGAGTTCCATTTTCTGCAAGTTTACCTTTTTGATGGCAGTCTGATAAATGTTACACTTGTACAGGGAAAGGGGAAGAAGCATATGAATTGGTACTTTTTGTGGTAACTGGATTGTAACTTGTTTTTTTTCAAAAGAAAAACCTCTCTCAGGCACCTGAAGGTCATGGTAAGGGACAGACAAAGCTCTTTAACAGCTGAAAAACCTGTCAGGAAAATGATATAGTAGTCAAGCCCTTATTTTATTTTTTTTTTTTATGGGAAACAGTCGTGTTGTATATGTGGATATGGTACAGAATAGAAAATGAGGTCCCATATGGACTCATGACCAAGAAGTCACTTTTGGGCTCTGGAAAGGAAAGAAACACCTACAACCAAATAAAAAAAATGAGAGAAGTGAAGGAATAAAATAAATGACTTATAATTAACTCGATGCAAACAACGGTCATGCTGGGACAGCCTAGTTCTGAGTAACATCATTTAGATGCTGGGAATTTCGACCGACATAACACTGTCTGTAACATTAGTTAGCTTCAGATTGAGATTATTAAAAGTGCGTAGAAAATCTTTATTAAAGATGGAAGCATTGAAAAAATAGAATATCAGGTTCATAATAAGCAGGAAAGGTGAGCCAGAAGTTGAATCTTCTACAAGCTGGAGGTACTTAGTCTGATGTAATATCAGAGAGTAGACTCCATGCTTCTATCATTTTACTAAAAATGTTTAAAAGGATGAAAGACTGCACCAAATGTTTGTATATACCTTAAATTCTCCTTTCATAGTAATTTGTTTTCCCCCACAGAATTGGAAGTTATTTATATTTAGGATTTTTTGGTTTTGACAAAGAGATTATACTGTCAAAAATTGTTTTCTTATTAAGAGCAATTTTCCCCTTGCTGATCCAATAACTGCCATCAACATCTGACAGTCATTTTCAGGATGTATGAGTACACTCTGTTTACTGTCATCTTTGCAAATATGAAGTGTGAAAAATATGTATTTCTCAAATAAAGTTTAGAGTAAAATATTCCTTATTTAACCATTTGCTTTCAATCAAGAAAGAACATCAAGAGATGTGTCTTGGGCTCTAAGCAGCAACATGAAAGAGGAGGAAAAATATAAATCTCTCAGATTAAAACAAGAAAGTGTGAAGAATGATATCAAAATCAGGATTTTCAAAATTCAGAAAATCTGGTACCTAATTTAGTTTGATTAGTTTCCTTAGAGAACAAAACTGCAAAGTCTTTCAAGTAGACTAGATAAACCAGGAGAAACGAATACTGGTCTAAAAAAGCCAGAGTAATTCCCACTTCAACAGGTAGCAGTATACATGAAGGCTAATGAAAAATGCTGATTAAGAATTTTGTATCTGATGTGTTTTATGAGACTAAAAGATATTTTGCCCTTAAACACTTTCTCAATATTTTCCTGATCCCTCAATCATGATTAATCCTGGCCATTCAATGTCACCCATGTATTTATTCCAGAACGACAATACCAGGTAATGGAGCTAAGAGAGGCCTATTAAGACCTCTCACTTGCCTAACTTTGTTTTCACAAACAGACTGAAACAGTCTCCCTCTTAACAGTACAACACAAGTAGGCAGTCTTCCAGGAATGATTTTACAGCCAAGTAAATCAGTGTTTCTTCTCCTGTAAAGTCATTCTCAGTAGTATTCTCATTGCTATTAAGAGGTAGCACGATGAAGAATAATATCAAGAAACATGGTATTGCCCCAGTGGGAATGTAGTAGGAAGCAAAATAGAGGGGTTTCAGGCAGCTATTTAGAAGAGATTTAAGCTCTAGTAAACAGGACCCTGCAGAGAGATAAAGGGAAAATGTGTTTAACACTTTTTCACCTATTAGAATACCGTCAGTGTTGTTTTACCTTGTATTTCAGAAAGTTTGACAATTTCCATTCCTGTGCTGCAGCAAACCCAAGCAGTAAAAGAGCTCCCAAATCATAAGAAAAAAAATTAGTAGGGCAGAGCTCCTCTAAGAAAATATCTGCCAGTAATAATAATGTAAAGACTAGCATTTGCTCTTCATGAGACAGAAGTTCCTGTCAGACTTATCACGGGCTGAGGTGAAAGCAGCTGCAATGGACAAACAAGGGTGTCAAGGGCTTGGGCAGCCCTTAAGGCCTGGCTTGTTGCAGGGTCTGCTTATGCCCGGTTCCACTGATGTGTAGCCAGGGCCCTCCCCAGGTCCCAGTGCCCACGCCTGTCCTGCCCATTCCCTCATATCACTTCTGCAGAACAGTGTGCCTTCCCCACCACCACTGCAGCTCCTTGCCCTGCTAAGGGACCGCACTCCAGAGGTGCACTGTATCAGGCCTGGTGTATCCGCATCTCCCACATGATCCTCCCAGGGTGCCCTCACCTTCCTGAGCCTTATCTGTGTGTGGGGCCATGTCCTAAGGCCAAGCCATGGTGAAAGGCACCACAGCTGTTGCGAGAGGCTACCCTGCAGGCCTCCCAGGAGAGAGCCATGGGTCAGCACTCGCAGCAGGGCTGGAAGCCACAGTCAGGCACTATGAGGCCTTGCCCCAGGATGTGCCTTCTGCTGTGATTCCCCTCAAGCCAGCCACCGAGGCACCGGGCCAAGAGCCTGGGGCTGTGCCCACAGCTGCAGCTGAGCTGGTCATCTGCTCCACTTTCCTCCCAGACCCTGTCACTAGGAAACTCTGGGCTGACCCATGTCTCTCCACCTCCCAGCTGCCTCCAGGACCTTCCCTTGCCCCTGTGCTTCACCTTAATTTCATAACCTGGCCCTGGTGTGACTTTGTCATAGGCCCCTGCTCTTGCCGTTGTTCCAGGTCCCACCACAAAACAGAAAAAAGTTAATTTAGAAGTGGTGTTTTTCTTTTGTAGATGTGGAACCAGTATATCCTTTTTGCCAAAAATTTAACTTGCTAGACCCTCTGAAAAAATTTGAATTTTCCAACATATTAAAAGTTTAATCATGGGTTTGTTTCTGCAGTAAGAAATTTATCCAAGTTGTTTTTATTTGGTTGGGTTTTTCTTCTTTTTTTTTTTCTTTTTTTTTTTCTTTTTTAAAATTCTTGGGTTTTTTTGAAAATTATTGCATAATGATCTGAGGGCATTGACATCAACTGTCTCTTAATTGTTCTATTATTAAAGCACTATCAAATAAATTATATTTTTTTCTTTTTTACAAAGCCTCAAGATTAATTTATTGTCTAGTCAGTAAACTTTATGAGGTGAAAACTGTTGACAAACATTTTCTCAAAGTTCTAGGCATAGAAGACATCACAGGTAAAATAACTATTTTTTATGAGCTAACTTGTGCCTTGGAGAAACTGTGGTAGGGACAATGCTCTGTATTTCAAATACAGCTAAAAGCTATTCTTTTATGAAACCCACCAATCTTCTTGGTATAATTAGGAATTATGTAAATAAGATTAATTTTAAAATTTCCTTCTGTTACTGGCCTTACTTTTTTATCCATTTAAAAATATTTTGTTTCTGTGGCTATTTTTATTTTCAATGGTTTTTATTTAAAATGTCCTCTGTTGTTAGGTTTCCTTTATATATCTAATGAATACAAATAGTACTCAACAGCATTTGGCATTTAAGAAAATGGCATATTATCACACAGAAACTGTTCAGCAATGCCTATAAATAACAAGGAAAATCTGCTACTAATGGGTCAACTTGTATATCACCCAAAATCTACAATACAAGTACTGGTGAATTGAATTCACAAAAAGATAAAAATTAATTGTGGGTGGAGAGAAACCACAAAAAAACTAAGGAAATTCTTCCATTATTTCTTCTGGTCATACACCAAGAGGAAGTTAAAAAAATATATCCTGGAACATGACTGCAGGAAATTTTTCACTTTTGCACAATGATTCTACCTTTTCTCGCTGCTGTTCCTTTTGATTCTGGTTTTTGGGAATTTTACTTCTGTCTTTTTCTGTTGTCTAGATAGAACATCTGATATACTACGGAACAATTCAGAGTAGTACATATCAGAAAGTTATGTTTTGTAGGAAAATATTATATATTTATAAAATGCACTACAGTTATAGAGTGCACTTTTCAAAAATCTAAATATATGAATAGAATTCCCCACTGCAAAAATTCTTGATGAGTGTTTGAAAATTGAGAACCATATTTTAAGTCCTTAAAGTGATTGTGTGGTCCAGTACTGTCTCAGTGAAGCCAAAGTTACCAATATGGGTTGACAAATAAAAGCCAAAATGTGATTTTACCCATTCCTCTCTTCTGATATAATCTCACAATTGTACCTTATCTCTCTAACCCTTTCTAAATAGAAAAGATTTCTATAGACAATTGATGCAGGTGATCTTACACCACAAATGATTGCAACCTGGGGTTAAAAGGAAAAGGGCAAAAAGTCCTCCAAAGTCATCTGTATCTTTTTGGCAAGAAAAGAACAATTTTCTTTATGGAAATTTAAAAAAGGGGAAAGGGAAAAGGGAACGAAAAAGAGGAGAGGAGAGGAGAGGAGAGGAGAGGAGAGGAGAGGAGAGGAGAGGAGAGGAGAGGAGAGGAGAGGAGAGGAGAGGAGAGGAGAGGAGAGGAGAGGAGAGGAGAGGAGAGGAGAGGAGAGGAGAGGAGAGGAGAGGAGAGGAGAGGAGAGGAGAGGAGAGGAGAGGAGAGGAGAGGAGAGGAGAGGAGAGGAAAAGAAAAGAAAAGAAAAGAAAAGAAAAGAAAAGAAAAGAAAAGAAAAGAAAAGAAAAGAAAAGAAAAGAAAAGAAAAGAAAAGAAAAGAAAAGAAAAGAAAAGAAAAGAAAAGAAAAGAAAAAAGAAAAGAGAAAAAAGACCCCAACAACTAAACAGTAATGTTTAGGCTACAAATTCAGAAAAGCTTATTCAATGGTTACCAGTGTAACACTTCCCCTGGTATATCCATTCTACATGCAACATAGCTAAGAAATTGTCTGCATGTAACTGAAAGCTATTTAGTTTTACTTTTACACAAATTCATGTTTTCTAATTAAAGGCGTTTCATAGCATTTTGTTTAAAAATGCAATACCCTTTTTTAAGCTAAATAAAACCAAATTTGTAGGAACAAATTAAATATTTTGTAGTATTATGTTGAAATATGGATTACAGTTGCATTGTTTTAAAGTACGCAAAATATTATCTCTCATATTTGCCAAAAAACCAGAATTTGATGAGATTCTTTTAGACTTCTGCATCATTAACCAGCTTTAGCTTTACTTACAAGTCCTTTAAATATCAAATAACAAGGAAGCTGATGACAGTGGAAGAATTATATATATAATCCTTGGACTACATATGTATTTTTGATCATTTTTATGTATAAGCATAGTATGATTGTAATCAGCTACATCTGAATCCTAGAGACGCTTATTCATGTATTGAGGTATAATTAAACAAGAAGCTCCACAAAAGAGGGATTATTTGTGTGATCAAGTTAAGTCTATGCATGACTGAATAAACTGCTGGATAGTGCCACAGGCAGTTGCTGTCTCAGTAGTTCATGGGGTTTTATTCAGCAGAAGAAAAGAGTCACTGTAACACTCCTTTTTATAGACAAATTTAAATTAAAAACAGTTAATTATTTATAGGAAGCTGCAGCATACACTTAATTGGATTACTTTTAAATATTCTATTTGACAGTATCCCTTGAACAGGAAGACCTTATGATCTTCTGTGAATAGAGAATAATGTCTGAGCTAGACTGATCTTTAGGGAGGCTGTGTATATCCTGTCCAATACCACTTACACTACCAATGTGCCAAGTAAGAAGAACGACTATGAATGACAAGTCCACTGCAAGGAAATCCAAGGAAATCTGTCGCAGTAAAAGCCCAAACGGCTTCAGATTCTTGCAGCTGTTTAAGCAAGTTTAGTTTAAGTTTAGTTTAAGCAGCACATCCTGTCACCTAAATAAAAATTTAACTACAGCTTTTGTCCACCTTCCTTTATCTAAATTGTCAATATAAAATAATTGTAAAATAATTGTAATCTAATACATATCTCCTGGCTTGGCTGGTTTCAGACAACTTAGTGACACCAGTTGTGTTTGGTCATCTTGAAAATTAAAATTGGAGAAGAATAGTCTGTGTAAGCAATTCAGCCATCAGCTGGGAAAAAAAATTAAAAATTTCTTCTCTGAGTTTGTGCTTGATATGCAAGTTTATAATCTGAATTGGGGTAGGTGGAGAGTTGCTGCCATCTGCTGGAAGGATTTCTTTCCTGACTTTAAATAAAATTGGAGGGTTTTTTAAAGAGTAATCTAATGAAAAATTAAAGCTATCACCATTGATGAAACGTAGGTGCTTAACACCTGTGTAGCCATCTAAATTATCATTATTCTAATGGTATTAAGAGTGCAAAATTATGAAAATGTGGACCTAAATCTCCTTGCAATTCAATGTCTGAAGGAGGACTTTTTAATTAAGCCATATTCATAAATATGAACTAGAAAGGATAAAGCCTTTCAAAATAGGGACAATAGAAGTTGCAAAAAGAATAGGAAATTAAAATCAAAGAGGCTTTGGCAGACAACCATTTGTTTATAGTTTAAATATCAGTGCTACTGTTTTATTCATTATAATATGTAAAAATGCTGGTCTAAAATATTGATGCTATGGATAGGTAACAGGAACCTTACAGTGAATACCCAGGTTTCTCTAAGAATTGGCAGGTTCAGAAAACAAAAAACAAATATATAAAAACAAATTCAAAACACACTGGTTTTGTCCACTTGCCAGAAGACTGCACTTTATGTTCCAACACACACAGAGCAGTTAGCACTGCAAAGCAGTTTGATGCTGAATGTTAGAATAAGCAGTACTAGGTACCTTACAGGGTCCTGGGCATTTTTTAAGAGCTTTTCTGTCTTCATTCTCAGTTCTGCTTCATCTATGTATAGTTCCAAATTCAGTCAACACTCAGTATTTCTTCCCAGCTAAATGCCTGAAAATGGCAATTTTATATCTGCCTGGCGAGGATTTCAAGACAGCCAAGTTAGATGTTGAATGATTTAGACACATTTGTGATTTAGACGTGAGTACACAGCCTCACAGATTTGCAAGTTTTAGCCAAAATACATATAGACATTCAAATTCCTAAAAAAAAGTAAAATAAATTCCTGTGTAATCTCTTTGAGGCTGGGAAGAAATTGCATGGTAAGATGAAATGGAAATGAGACCTAGAATGAGGAAATCAAGCCAGTTGAACCGCTTAGAATAATATAAATACACAGTGGAGAAATATGGTGAGAGGAATTATGATTATGTAGTGAAATGATAGATTGATATCAGGCTATCATGCCTGAAGTATTTGCTGTCCCAAGAAAACTTACACCAAATTATATTGTAATTTAAACTGCATGGTAAATAATTTATTTCCTGCTAGTCTGACGTTTACATTTCATGTCTTTTACAGTTCATTACTGTTACTAAATTACAAATACCAGCTGTTAAATTCAGCCCCCTGGATTTCAATCTAAGAACTATTTACAGTGCCCTACTGTTAACTTTGTCTTTAGGTCCAGTGTTCATTACCTTGATACTGAGAGCTTAAATGTGGCCAACAGATGAAATTTACTGGAAGATGATTTTTTTAATGTACTCACAGAGGCACAGCTCCACCCATTTTATCAATTTATTCTGATGAGCAAGAGCAGTGTATTTTCTATCTTCACAAGCTAAGTTTTGGAAAGTAGGAAATTTGCTGGTATACTTCCATGGTTGGGACCTTTCCATTCACTTATTGTATTCACACCGTATTCTCAGGCCTCTACTTGGCCACACTGGGTTTTCTAGGAGTTATTTGGATAATTGCAGAGAAAAACATTTCTCAAAGAATGGGGTGCATCGTAATAGGAACTGTAGGACAATATTGAGCAAGGGATATCCCAGCTACCAAAAGCAACTACACCAGTGTCAGTGTGATAGTATACTTGGGCTAACTAGAGAGAAAGACATGAAAAGCAGATACAGGAAGATGCATCAGAAATGAGGTGAGGAGACCTCTGTGTAATCACTATGATTAAAATTCCTACATTCAGGTAATGTTACTAACCTTAATTGTAACTATATATTTTCTGAAGTCTAGAAGACTTACAGAAAGATTAAATGTCAGAGGCATACTCAGTTTCAAGGTAAACCTTGAAACTGAGTGTGCCTCTGACATTTAATAGACAAAAGTTATGCAAATATTTTTGTCTAGAAATGTCAAGAAGATTGAGAGGTTTTGAATAATATATTTGTGTAATTTTTTGTAATGATACAGTGAATCTGTGACACACCTTTGCAAGAAATTGAAAAACTAATCAGTCTGGACAAAGTAGTTCCTTGTAAATACATGTAAAAATGTGCAAGGTAGGTTCAATCTCCTACAGCATTAAAAAAAAAAAAAAAAAAAAAAAAAAAAAAAAAAAAAAAAGCAAAAAAACCCAACAAAACTTGTCTCTTTGTAAAAAACCTTTGTATTTAGTTGAAAGTATGCATTCCTATCAGAAGCCATGCATTAATTAGAAAAATAGAAACACTCAGGCTTTCTATACTCTCTGGTCTTAGCCACCTTAATTTAATACTGTTTAAGAGAAAAGGCAAACTTGCAGCCTTGCTAAAAGCCACTAGTCTGTGCTGTTGTATAAGAAATCTGTATTAAGTCAATTCCTTACAAATACAATTGTAATCCTTTCCATAAGCATATTTTGTGCCATTAGGTGACACCTATAAACAGTTTGGAAGAGTTTTAGCTTTTATTGTCCCCTATCTTCTATAGCATGAAAATATTGAATTAAAAAATATATTATATTGAAAACATCACATCTGCTTTAATTCCATTTTGGTATTTTACTGGAAGTAATATATAGATATAGATATAGATATAGATATAGATATAGATATAGATATAGATATAGATATAGATATAGATATAGATATAGATATAGATATAGATATAGATATAGATATAGATATAGATATAGATATAGATAGATATATTAGACCAACAGGTAAATCTTCAAGCTAGGAACTCTAACAATTCAAATGTACAATAGGAAGGCTGCTTAATGATTAAGCTAAGGCTTCAAATGGATGTTAATGCTATGAAAATTTTCTTCCATTATACTGATAGTTTAGGGGCAGAGGAAAAAAAACTCATCCCAAAGATAAAAACATTATTGATACCCTTACTGTACTAACACACAAGTAAGAGATTTTTTTTCTTATATTTTTTTTCTATTCACAAACTGCAAAATTATCCTTGCTACATTTTAGCAATAGATTTTTAATGGAGACTATATACTATTTTTGTTAATGTGACTGTTTTCTTTAGTCTTTCCTTTTTTCTTAAGGACATATACTAAATGTATTACAATATAAGGCACCATAAAAATATAAATGTGAAATAAATATCCTTCTTTCTGAATAACAATATGAATTTTATATTCTACCATAAGGTAAGTTCAGTGCTGATGACACCTGTAAGCAACTTCACAGAAAGGACAGCCTTCAGCATTTCCTTTATTATCTCTGCAAATAATATGTTTACCAGCAGCTAAAGATAATCCTTCCATGTCTACAATATCTACACTCTATAACTATTTCCATTTCCTGTGTAAGTTACTCTGTCTGTGAAAAATTCTAAAAGTATAAATTAGGTGGTTTTTTAATATATTTTTAGTTTTTAAAAGACAAAAGTATCTATAACTTTTAAGATATTAATCCTGGAAAATATGTGTGCTCATCAGATGTTTGCAATTTAAGCAGGACAATTAGACCTTTTTGTCACATCATCATATTGATTCCTTGTCAAAAGAAAATATCACCAGAAGTCTACAATTCTGGACTTTCTATCCAGTTAAAGAATATATACACTTTGCAATTCTCTTTTGTTCTTTTTCAAGACTACTGTCCTTCCTGTCACCCAGATCCTTACGTTCAGAAATTTATTAAGCTCAAATAATAGGCAAGAAATCTAAAGTATTTGAGGCAATCAGCAGATCAAATATTCATGAAACTGGGTGATTCAATTGAATATATCCATGGACAGTTTGTTTCCATGGTTGTTTTAATACCTATACATTGCTGAATGTGACATGAGAAGTGTTTCACAGCAGAAATCTGATTTTGAGTGTCAGTCCAAACTTAAGTTGCACATAATTTGTATACCATCAGTTATTTAGCAGCCTTATTCAAATATTACACATAAGAAAGTGTATTTCCATTCCAAAAGATCTGAAATTGAACAATGCATGAATTTTTCTATGTCCTTATTTCTACATGATCATTATAGTTACATTCACAGGACTAAATTAGAAACATACTTATCATTAAAAAATAATTAAAAATTACATGTTTTAAAGTTTGGATTTATTCAGAGACTCCCATGGAACAGTCAAAAGCACAAATTGCAGTCTATGTCTTTTCCTGATTCAATTTTATGGCAGGAACTCTCACAGTCTGTATATAATCCTGTTCCAACATCAGGCAGAAATGTCAGTCCATGGGGAACTTTAACTACACAAGAGTCATTAACCTTAAATATGTAATTCTGGAAATATTCTCTATCTACTTTGAATTCATATACATATATGCTCTAGCCTCACCCTTGTGAATGGCTCCACTCCAAGGTTTGCAAGGCAGTATTCACACTCCTTCCAGCCTAAAAATTCTATTGAAATAAATTGATTTTCGGAACCATAACCTAACCTATGATCTGACCACAGGCGCGTTAGTGCAATTTTGGAGTATATTTCGTTATTTTATAATGAATTTTCTAAAAAAATATTTTCATAATTCAATAGTTAAAATTACATATTGCAGCTATTAGAAAGCTATTTACTCTAGGTAAACTACTTTGCTAATTTTTTCAAGACTTACTTGTAAGTGTGACAGGACATAAGCATATTATTGTAGCTTACTATGAGGAAAGCCAAGTCAGCCACTGGAGTGGATCTGAAGTGAAGCAAAATGGTAAAAGGAAAAGTTTTGGGTGAGGTAGGAAGAACACCAGGTCTTTACACTATATTATTTGAAAGCTAAAACAAATTGATGCCTTGGTTAAAGCATTCTGATTTGCTCAATCTCAAAATTAATCTTTAGTGAGTTTAGTCCTGGGGGGAGTAATTTTGCCTTCACTTTCATGTTCATGTGTTCATTGCTTTATAGGAATATGAAGCCTCAGATTATGGAAGCACATACCCACCTGGAGCTCCTGGAGGATCCCATCCCGGAGCAGGTGGGTGTGCCCAAATGTACAAGCCTGTGCTGAAGCAGGCTCCAGGCAGGGCAACAACCATATGGAGAGCTCACACTGGAGCAGTTTGCTGGTAGGAGTTGTGACCCCATTGGGGTCCCACACGGAGCAGCCTGTTCCTGAAGGTCTGACCAAAAGGGATGGGATCTGTGCTAGAGCAGTTAATGAATAACTGCAGACTGTGGGGAGGACTGATATCCAGAAATTTCATTAAGGACTGTCTCCTGTGGGAGGCACCCCACATTGGTGTTGGCAAGAGTGTAAGGAGGAAGGAGTGGCAGAGACAAGGTGTGATAAACTTGCAGCTACTCCCACTTCCTGTCCCTCTGTACCACTTAGGAGGAGGAGGTAGAGAATTTAGAAATTTAGTTGGACCCAGGAAGAAGGGAGGGAAGATTGTTATGAGTTATCTCTCATTGCTGTATTCTGGTTTTATTGAAAATAAATTAATTTCCCCAAGGTCAACTGTGTTTTGACTGTGATGATAATCAGTGAGTGATTTGTCCCTGCCCTCATCTCAATCCATAAGGATTTTGTGGTATTTTGTCTCCCATGTACAATTGTTTTGACTGTGATGATAATCAGTGAGTGATTTGTCCCTGCCCTCATCTCAATCCATAAGAATTTTGTGGTATTTTGTCTCCCATGTACAACTGAAGAGGGGAGGGACAGAGCAGCTTTGGTGAGCACCTCTCATCCATCCAGGTTCAACGCGCAATATATACAACAACTATTTTGAAAGGATTGGATATTAGTTTTTGAAGGGTTTAAATACTAGAGCTTTAATGTCTGTAAACTTGACAGGTGTGAAGTTGGTGGATTTATAAAGACTCAGCACACTGAGGCCTCAGACCCCTCAGTTTCCTCTGAAGTAAACATCTGTACAAGATCAGGACTTACAGCGCTGCAGAGGAACAAAGTAAGAACTTTGGTCATAGAGTACCAATTTTGTTTACTTTGACAATCTGTATAATCCTAAATTAGAGGCATGCTTCTAAGTAATCTACTGTTTGATAATAAACTGTTACATGCAAAATAGATCAAAAATCTTGGCAGATTTCCCAAGCAGATTTTACTAGTTACAAATTTGGTATATGCCAGTCACACTTTCAGTCATGCGAGTTATGTACATATCAGGTATTTGAGGCAGCAAAATTCATCATTTTAAGTAAATAGTCTTCATTTTAAGATATATGTCTGTAAAGATCATAAAAATTCATAGAGACAGCTCTGACCATTGTTCATGCTAGTAACGATATGAATTATAATATATGGAGAATATGAATATACAAATACTGCATTAACTTTCATGAATTTTCACACCAGTGTAACACATCAGTTTTTTGTGTTCAGTACTTGTAAAAGTGAGAATGACAGGAATTTTCTAATATTCCTTTAATGGAGATTAGCAATGTTACATTTCTATTTTATTTCTTAGCCAACAAACTATTTAGAAACCAAAGAGAATATTCAGAGATCCAGTAAGCAACCTGTATTGGTTGAATTTCTCTGGCTGACTGAAGGAATATACTCTACTTCTCCAAGGCACCTACCCATTTGTCGTGACAGAGGCAGGGTCTTAAGAAATTAACATGTCATGCTACTATTTATTTATCTTTAATAGTGCCTATTGATTTTCAAGGCTAGTTTCCAGTTCTTGATGGCTAATTGATAACATTTAGGAAGATTTTTTTAATATATTCAAAACGAGTTTTATGTCTTTCACAATGCTCCCAGAGCAGGGAACTGGGGGAAAAGAAAAAGGAAAAACACATTTCTAGCCACAAGAATGAATATGTGTATTCTATCATCGTACTCTGCCTTCAAGCCTCATTAGTGAAAAAGAAATGCTCCATCTTCACTAAACCTCCCACTCCATTAATGTATGTTTTTTCTCCATTTTGTTACAAGAATTAAAATGAAAAAGTAGATTTTTAGTTAGCTGTGAGAGACACACATTAAATCTGTTTCTGTAAAGTAACAGATATTGCAAGGTTCCCTAAAGAAACATTATACACCCTAGGTGTAATATTTACTTACAAAAGGAATCACAATATAATCCAGAACTAAAAAGCTGTATAGAGAACCATAGCAACAGGAAATTGATGTCAAAAATCAAACTGGTGAAAGGTAGAAATGGAGATAAAGTACTGATCTCTCTCTCAAAGAAAAAAAAAATACTGTGTGTTTTGCAGAGACCAAGATTCTAAGTTTTGTCTTCTGGAAAATGCTGTTAGGAAGACTTCCCCAAAGGACTGAGATATAAGAAAATTGGAGTAATGATGTCAGGAGCTAGAATGGACAGTTTTAGGATTGAAGTCTTAAAACTGCAAACAGGCATATGTATCTTTGCAGTTGTCTAGTAAGTGTTCAGCCAAAAAAAAAAAGTTCAGCTTGAATAGATCAGAAAAATACACCTTTCTAACTGTGGAAACAGCACCCTGTCCAACACCCAGAACAGGTGCAAAGCAGCAGTTGCACAGTTGGCAGTAATATAATGCAAACAAATTTTTGTTAGTTCAGCTCTATGCAGTGTAATAAATTATGTCAATTTTACAATGTTCTGTGCTGGTTTTTTGGGGTTTTGACCTTTTTTTTTTTTTTTTTTTTTTTTTTGTCATATGAACATTACTTCCACTTGTCTGGACAGTTTAAATAAAACTTGGGCTAAGAAAGATCCTCAGCAGATAGAAACTGACCTTGCAATTGTGGCATGGGAACTCTGCTCTGGATTTGGTCCCTATAGTGAGTGTAGATTAAAATTAAATTCTTCCTTTATCATTACTGTTCTTTTCTGTTATAAGTGTGTCTGCAGTGCAAAACTGATACAGCATTAAATGCTGAAGTCTTGGTAACATTAAAAGAATTGGAATCTGGTGGCTAACAGCTTCTAAGTCTCCTGCAATATTAATTCCTTTTCCCCTACTTTATTCCTTTCTGTCCATTTGTTCCAGCTTCTTAAATTATTTTAACACCTTTCCTTCTTTACATCAGGATGAAGTGAAAAATACTTGCCTTTTCTTACTAATGTGTGTTACGTGCCAAGAATACACAAGTTGTAACAAATCTACAAAGATTACTTTGTCACTATAGAGAATATGTAGCATAGAAAATCCAGGGAAAAAATGCTTAATTTAAAAATATTTGCTTTGTGAGGGGAATAATGGAAGAACGAAAATAGTCATGATCATTTATTTTCTTTGTTAACATTCTCAGAATGATTAAATAATTTCAGTTGGAAGGATGAACTCTGGGAGCACAATCTCCTCTTCATAGCAGGGTTGGTCCTTAATTCAGACAAATTTGCTCAGAGTTTTCTCCAGCTGAGTCTTGAAAAACTCCAAGGATGGAAATGGTATAATACCTCTGGACAACCTGTTTCACTCCTGGAGAAAAGGCTTCTTCTTTCCAGCCTGAGGCTCTCATGTTAAAGCTTGTTTTGCTACCTTTCAACTTCCTGCGACACACCACTGTGAAAAGCCTGACTGCATCTCTTCTTCCCCTTCTAGTGGTGCTGGTAATACTGTTGAGTTCCCCTGAAGCCACTCTCTCCCAGCTGAACCAGCCCTGGTGCCACAGCCTCTTCTCACAGGCAAGTGCTCCAGGCCTCAATACCCTAATTGCAGTCCCTGAAACCATTCCACTATGTCCATGCCCTTCACACATTTTAGGGATCAAAACTGAATGGAATATCCAGATATGGTCTAATGAATGCGACATAGAGGAGTATAATGTCTTCCCTTGATGCCCCTGTTCATAAAGCCCAATGTATTTTTGGACTTTGCTGCTGGGGTGCACTGCTGATTTCACACTATTTTACTACAGCCATAATATAAAAATATGGGTGCCTTAATCCATCTTTTCTATTGCATTCTTTCTTTTTCTTGAGAACAAGTAATTCAATTCTTGTGTTCCACTAAAAAATTTTAATCATCTGCTGCTCGGCCAGTGAAACAGCAGTTTTCTTTACCTTTTTCAAGAGACATACTGCTTATACATCCCAAACTTCATAATTCTTCCCTAAATGTTCTAATAGTGATTTTCAGTCTTCTGTACCACATTTACTATTTCAAGTTCTACCTACTTTACTGTTACAGAATCATTCCTTTTCCCCATATATGAACATTATAGGCATTCTGAACTATCTTCTAATTACATTATAGATAGAACAATTTTCCAGTTATCTACAACTTGCAAATTTATGCAATAACTACTTCACTTGTGCTATTATTTTTAATGTCAGTGGTGATCATCTGTATTAAAAAATCCAAAACAATCTTATCATGTTACGATCCTTCACCACTCTATAAAAAAGAGCATGCAAGCTAAAATAAGCAAACAAAAAAAAAAAAAAAAAGGAAGAGAGAAAATATAGACATATCGATTTACATAAAATAATATAAGACTACTTTGTCCTTTAAGCTGTAAAAAATACAAGGAAAATTGAAATAAATTCCAGGCCAGAGCTAACATGTACCTTAAGTCTGTCTACAGATGGTAGCAATATAGCCAATGCCTACTTTTCACTGAAATTAGATATTATTATATTAAAAAAAAGGATGACATAGAAATGGAACATAAGAGCTGATTATTTGGAATCACAGAATCATAGAATATGCTGAATTAGAAGGGGCCCATCAGAGTCATTAAGCACAGCTCTTGGCTCTACACAGGACACCCCAAGAATCACATAGTGTATCTACAAGCATTGTCCAAATGCTTCTCTGTCACACTGGTCCCTATCCATCCACTTCCTCTCATGTGGACACTGAAGATTTCAGTGAGATCTCCCTCAAGTTTCATTTTCTCCAGGTTGAATAAACCAAGTGACATCAGCTGCTGCTCATAAGGGACTCTCCAGACTCTTCACCATCCTCATGGCCCTCCTCTGGAAGGTCTCTAATAGAGACCTTAATTTCTTTTACATATTATAGCACCCAAAACTGCTCCCAGCGCTTGGGATGAGGCTGCCTCGGGTCAGAGCGGAGCAGGACAATCCCCTACTTTGCCTGGCTGTGATGCTGTCCCTGAGGCCCCTGCAGGACATGGGTGGCCCTCCTGGCTGCCAGGGCACTGCTGACCCATGTTCCACTTTCTGAAAATCAAGACCCACCGGTCCTTTCCTCGGTGTTGCTCTTCAGTGTCTCATTCCTCCGTCTATCACACGACCAGGGTTGCCTGTCCCAGGTGTAGAATCCAGCACCTGCTGGTTGGTGATTGACCATCTCTCTAATGCATGTCTGCAGGGCCTCCCTGCCCTTGAGGGAGGGGACATCTGCTTTCATTTTATTGTTGCTGGCAGCCAGACTTCAATTCCTGCATCTAATATCTAGCATTTATTCCAGCAAATGTTCTAGTACCTAAATACTCAGGAATTTTACTTTATTTTACAGCTATGTTCTAATAGTGAACACAGTATTCAAGCTACATCTCAGAGACAGCACTAATAGTATTTAATCTTTGGTTCTGTTAATTGAAAGGTGATGTTTCCTGAGAATACTTTGAACAATCACTTTAGAGTAAATTGTTTCACCTCATCACAAGTTCCAATGATTTTTTCTTTTCTTCTAAAGAAAGACAGGAAAGCATAACTTTACATCATGTGTGCTGCAATTTTCTCTGTAGCTGTCATTTACAGAGTTTGATACTGTTGTTTTAAATTGACATATAATCTTTAAAAACTGGTACAGGATCTTTATAAAGAGAATTTGCATCTGTTATACTTTTCTTTCCCTTTTATTTGCTTTACACAAAGCAAATAATTATCTTAAAAATAAAAAATTAAAAAAAAAACCAAAACAAAACAACAAAACCCTGAAGATATTTATAAATTCATCATTATAGAATATAATGCTGTATCTCTAAGAAATTCCCCCTTTGTATTGTCCTGAAACTGACAGTGAAATGTAAGCAAGCTCATGTCACTAACAGCTGAAATTATGATGTATGTGGAAAAAATTGGAAATGTATGTGGAAAAAAATGTGGATCACTAAACAGTGGACAGATGTTCTATACATTTCAGTACTATCAGAGGATACTCATGACTTTTTATTAAGTACAGGAATAAGAAAAAACCCCAAATATTAGACTGAATACTGATGTGGAACTGTTTCAAGTATGAGTAGACAAGACATGAGCACTGAAGATGAACATGCTTTATCATTTTAATATGTAGTTTTATTTCTCCTAAGTATTTTTATCATCCATAACATTTTCATTTATACTTCAAATTATCTGTATCTGTCATGAAGCTACTCTGAGCCTTTGTGTGAAAATATTCTCAGTCGATTTTTCTTAGGCTTGTGGACTTAGAGTGCATATGAAATTCTGTGAGGAGGGGCTATTTTCAGAAAATTTTCCAGCTATTCTAAAGATACAAGTGCACTGAGTCTTGAGACAATACAGCAAGCTCAACAATGTTATTTCATCAAAAAGTCAGTGGAAAAAAGGTTAGTTATTTTGTCCTTGGTTGTTTAACAATTTTCTTGATCTAGTACACTGCTATGTAGGCATGAGGATCTGTCCATGCAGCTTAAATTTCAGGAGTCCTAAAAAAGTCTCAAGGATCTTCATTTAATCATTCACCTACTCTTTATTTAAATCTTCATTTAGCCAAACCAATACTGAAATTGACTTGAGGATATCAGAATTCAGTAGTTTTATTACTATTCTTATTTAACCCAAGATTTTTCTAAAGACAATTAAGATTATTAAATATTTGCTAATGGTAGAGACACTTACAGGGAAAGTTCTTAAAACATGCGTGATATTGCAAAATGTAGTGAATTTCAGAGGAAATTGGGAAAAGTTCTTTCTTCAAAGATTTATGAGTATTGACAAGGCAAAAAAAGCATATTTCAGCATCAACATTTACAGTTGTAAACAAATAATGGAAATTATTAATGAGAAATGCAATTTTCTTGCAATAGTAGAGACAGTTTTATCAGCAGAACTAGCTGTAATTTCTCAACATTTGAAACATGAAAACATGTTTTTGTTCTCACAAAGTGAAGTGTCTTCTCATCTTGAATCACCTAAGCATTCTATTATTACTCATTTATTTTAGATATGTACCTTTTAGCATAGCATTTACAAGAAAAATATCCCACAACACAACCCACATGAATTTTATTAGTAATTATTTTTTTCACATCTACCTAACAGCCAAAAAATGCCCAAATTTATACTCATGTACCTGCTTTTGTGAAGTATCTAAAACCACACAGGTCTTGCTAAAATCTGCCTATATTTATTTACTGTACTTTTCCCAATAATTCCTACAAAAACATGGATATGATCAAACTGATATTATTTAGTTTCTAAAGATCATCGGGAAATATTATTACTTTTACTAGAAAGATAAAAGATACATTGTTTCAGACACAGTCATCAGTTTTAACCAATCACTTGACAGATCAGTTTTGGAATAAAATAAATGATTTTGTTTCAAAAATAAATTTGTTTGTTTCTGGAGAGCTAGATTTTTTCATGGGGAAATAAGGGTCTCCTTCCTCCCTTCATGATACTATGCATTTAAGGAGACAGATTTTTCATGGTTTTACTCATACAAGCATAGCATCTACTTCGTTTACAGCCTACTGATATTCTCCTAGCTTCTCGGGTCAGAAACTTTCACTAAAACACTATGTATCAGTTGCATACTCCCGCAGAAGAATTTCCAGAAGAGTTGTTTACTCTTTGAGGGCATTAATGGAAAATCATTTTTTCTCAAAAATCAGCGCTCTTTCCTTTTTTCTCTCTTGCCTGTACATCAAATGTTTCCTGAACTCAAGACAATGCAAGCTGCTCATTGTCTCTAGAAAGTCACTGAAAAAAATTCATAGCTGTACATATTGACAGATTCCCTTTTTTTCTCTTCTGTATCACAAGGAAAAAAGAAAAAGCCTATTGCTTAATACAATGCTTAAAAAGTCCAACAAAATTTTCAAAATATGTAGACATATTTCTATAACTTCCCGGGTGTTTGGAGTTTAGGGTTCTTTTTTTGTCTCCCAATACCCTCTGTGGTTACTCAGAAAAGAGAATTTTCTTCTGCTGCCATTTATAATCTATTCTGCACACACAACCATACAGGTAACATGTCGTTAGTTCAAATCACAGCACTCAGCATTCCTACTGTTCCCACAGAAACAGACACAGATATACAGAATGCCTTCTATTTATATTCAGCCAAGAGTCATTTAACGCTTCGTGAAGATGCACATCCTCAGCAGCTTTATGCTTAAAGTAACACTATAACTGCTAGCCCCCATTATTCTTATCACAATTTAGGCAATTAGGGTGTCAAAAAAACAACTTCATAATTTTTATCACAATGTGATAATTTTTTTGTGGTCACGCCTCCTGTACTTCTAGTGGATTCAGAATTGTGTTAAAACATACAGCACAAAATATTCCTAATCCCTAGGGTGGATTTCCCATATTCTTTTCCATATCCTTAATAAGAACATGTATTCTCCTTTATGGGAGTAGCTCAATAAGACCTTGAAATTAACAAACCTATTTTGCAGCGGAATCTCCTCCCTTCTTCCTTGTTCACCAAGAAATAAGCTACTTACATCCCTGCTTTGCAAGAACACAAAAGGCAACCACAGAAAGTGAACAGAATTGATAATGAGTACCCAGTTTTGATTGAATCAGAGTGGAGGTAAGGAAGGGAGCTTACATTATTTTTGTGTCTGCTACCAGACTCTGACCAAATATATCCAGGAAAGACAATACTAAGCAGAATTATGGTTGAAAAAGCTTATTTGCTTTCTTGTCTTGCTTTGTATCTATACGATTTCCTGATTTAACAGGCATTCTCAGAGAACTTTGATGCACAAATTAGAATCTACGTCTCTTCTTGTCTGCATGCTAAGCATCTAAAGAGGGCTGAATAGATTTAAAATCTGAGCAAAACTCTTGAAGATTACTTCCAGCCATAAAAGCAATTAGTCAAAATTAACTTATTTACAATTCTGTTGAGGTTTAAGAGTTTTGTTTCCATTAAATCAGAGAAACCTATATAAAAATGAGATAATATAGGAAGTCAGATACAATGTTAACTGTAAAATCTGACTCCCTACCAATTTATAGGATTTGAATTATCTTCATATAAATAAAGGATTAGTTGCTTGAATTTTGCTTATAACAAAGTATGAACTGATATAAATTGACATCAAAAAATAATTTCCTTGGTGTGCAGGGTGGGGGAAGAAAAGGCAAAATTTCCCAAAAATGCAGTAGTCTGAATTCAGAGGTAGAAATAAAATCATGGTATGCAGGCTTACATACCATACTATGCATGGTTCCCCAGGCTTACATGTAGTTTTGTTCTAATTTGAAATTCTCACTACATTGAAAGGTTGCTAAAAATCTCCCTTGATCTAATTCTGAAAAAAAAATTCCTATTCTATTACAGTTACAAAGTCACATTCTTAAAAAGCATGAATATCTTTAAAAGAAGACCTTCTTACTGTCTCCATGAAAAGTAAAAGAATTCAACAAAATTGTTCAATATCAACAGCAGCAATAAAACACTTTTCCTGTGGTTACTGCATGTGTATTTAGGGAGAAATTCTATACCTTTTAATTTATACTGTGTGACTAGCTGAAGTTAAAAGGATTTCCAGTAAGCAAACTCTTTGCAGCAATAAATATAATTTATTGATAAATGTTTCACTGAGGATAAAATCACACATTAAATGCCATTATTTTCATACTCTTATAAAATTGGTTTCTTGAATGGCAGGAATTTTACTTCTTGAGTAATACTAAAATTTGAACACAAAACAAAACAAAAACTAAACAGAAGGAGAGCAGTTCACAGAATTGCAGAATTACAGAGGAGGTAACAAGTTACTGGTCCTTAGTTTGCCTGGATCTACTCATCGATTTCTCACTTAAGTCTAAAGTAAGGATATGTCTTCTAAACACTAACAAATTTAGTTCTATATGATAATGAACTCAATGATAATGAGTCAAGTAGCTTCAGGGAAATTTAACTCATTTCTCTGAAGGCTATTGGCCTAACAGTCATGAAAAGAAAATTCTAGGAACATCATGATCCAATCAAACATCTCTTCAACAAGCTAACTATTTGTTCACAATTTTAAAGTGAACACAAGAAGAGACTTAAATAGAAACAGCTGGTTTGTGGTGCTTTCATCTGAGTTAACATTTAAATATTACCTCAGTAATCAAAGATTTCTCTGCTTTGAAGACTACATAATCCAACCTGTGATAAAATGAGATGTGACTTAGGACCTCCTATCAAATCACTAACTTGACTGAATCAGAATGAAGCATAAAGTCTAAAAATGCATTATTTTTAGTGGTTTACAGCATGTTAAATTCCTTAATTGAGTTGATACATAAAAGATTTGTACAATGAGAAAAAGGCAGGCAAAAGGTCCTCTCATTTTGTCTTAGTTTATTTTTTCTTGATATAACAATTCTGCTTTTTGACTTTGTTTGTATTATTGACAGTAATTGATAATTTATTAGTAATACTGATAATGAGCAGCTAAGCCAGAAAATTCTATGTCTGATCTCTAGATAAATTTGCAAAATGTTGTTGCAGCTAGAATTGTAAAAACTGAAATTGTTTTTGGTCAAGCACTATATTTTAACACTTGTTAAAATGAAATTAACATTAGATATATTTTTCTAGATTATCATAACTAGAGTTCTGTTCCCTGTGTCAAAATAAGTTTAACTTCTAAAGATTTTCAGTGTTTTATAAAATGTATTTTGAAACTAGTATTCTCTAGATCTGCTTGGATTTGAAAAGTGTCCTGGTTCAACAAAGAGTTAATGATTTATATGTAGACTGCTACTATTAAAAAAAAGTATTTTTAATCATGACAACACAAAAACACTTAGAAATAATTACAATTTTAGAAATATTTTAAACTAGCAGGTAGGCATTTTTTTTGGACATAGAAGTGGATTTCTATAAAGGAAGAAGTCAATTCTAATGTTTAGCAAATACAGTTTATCTTCCATTAAAAATTATCTAAGACCACTACTGTAATTTTGACTCCCATACACGAAGATGTTTTCCATGGTATCCAGTACTGGATGAATAGCTTCTTAATCCAAGTTTTGTATAGCTGCTGGTGTTGGTTAGTATCTTTCAATATCGATGCTGTAGAGTACAGTATCACAGAACAGTTACCTTTGGAAGAGTTATCCTGTCTAACCTGCCTCCTCAACAAGATAAGGAACTTGTCCAGGAAGCTCTTGGATACCTCAAAGGATGGAGGTGCTAGTTCTCAATCACCCTGACATTGAGAAAGTGTTCCCTGATGTTCAGATGGAAGCTGCTGTGATTCAGTTAATGTGCATTGCTTCACGTCCCATCACTGGGACCACTAGGCACCTGTGGGCACCACTGAATGTTTGTGGTTTTGTATTACTTCCAAGGATGGAGACTCCACAACTTCCCTGAGCAACCTATTCAGATGCTCAATCAGCCCAAAGTAAAAAGAAAGCTTTGCTAATGTGGACAGTACTGCATCTCAGTCTAAGCCCATTGCTTCTTTCCCTGTCATTGGCCACCACCAAGAAGATCCTGGTTTTATTTCCTTACAACCTGCCTTCAGATATTTGCACACATTGAAGAGAGCACCCTGAGTTTTCCCCTACACGAAGCTGAACAGTCCTGTTTCCCAAGTCTTCCCTCACAGGAGTTTCTCCAGCTCACGAATCATTTTTGTGTCCTTTTTTGAACTCTCTCTAACATGTCCGCAGCTCTCTGATACTGAGAAACCCCGAAGTAAACAAATGTTCTGTATATAGTAGTCACGTGGCCTCACCAGTACAAAGGAAGATCATGTTTGACCTGCTGACAATCCTTCTCCTAGCTGCAGAAGCTGTTGGTCATCTTGGCTTCAAGTGCCCAGTGGTAGCTCACGTTCAACTTGGATGCCTCCGCAACATTTGCTTCAAAAGCATTTCCCAGATGGAGGAGCCTAGTGTGATCTTATTCCTTTCCTTCCAGGTGCCAGTTTCAGCATTTTCTGAACTTCATTAGCTTGGTGTCAGACTGTTTCTCCAGGCTCTTGAGATCTCTTTTCATGACAGCACAAACCTCTGCTCTATTAGTTACCCCTGCCACTTCTCTGCCAAAACTGCTGAGGCTACACTCTACACCATTCTCCAAATATTTAAAAAGAATACTGAACAGACTCAGAAAGGACTGGCCCCTAGTGTATATCATTAGCTACTGGTTTCCAAGCAGATTTTATTCCATTCACTACCATGTTCCGACCTTGTCCATTGAGCTGTCTTTCAAATGATCTCACTGCCCACTTCCAAAATTATCAACAGCTTGCCTGTGCAGACATCATGGTGTGACTGGTACCACCTTTTTCTGACCCCTGGTAATATTATTATCATAATTCTGTAAAAATTTCCTAAAAGAAACAATGTCTTTAACGTCAGGTGAAATAGGCTGTGTCAAAAGACATAGTGAAATCTGTGAAGATAGTATCCACTGTTCTCATCTACCAAATCTGTCCTTTCAACATTGGTTATCAAGTTGGTTAAGCATGACTCCCTCTTGGTAAAGTCATACTGACTGCTTCAGGTAGTTTTCTTCTTGGTTGATTGCCTGGAAATGATTTTCAGGATCCTTTCCACAGATGGAGGTGATGCCTGCAGCTCTCTGGGTCTTTCTTCTTGCCATTCTTGAAGATAGAGATGACAATTATTTCCTGAAGTCCTCAGAAACCTCTTGTAACCACCATGATCTCTTGAAGATAATCAAGAGAGGCTTTTCAGTAACATCAGGCCTGACTCATGGGCACAACTCATCAATGTCCATGTCCTTTACATTTATGAATGTAAAGGCTGTCCAAGTTTTCCGTAGCCTGCTTCTCTTTCACCAGTTATATAACTTTCCTACTTCAGATTTTGTTCCCAGTTTTAGGTATCTGGAATTTTAAAGACCAGTTTTGCTAGTAAAGATGACAGCAAAAAGAGCAATTCAGTACCCTCAGCCTGTTCCATGTCCTTTCACAGCAAGATTCCCAACTCATTCAGCAGTAGGATCATATTTTCCTTAGTTGTCCTTTACCTGTTGATATGTTTATAGATACCTTTTTCTTGCCTTTGACTTTAGACTCCATTTCATCAGACATTCTCTCTGGGCTCTGATTTTCCTACCTGCAGGTCTCCATGCTTAAATAGTGTCTTTTTATTCCCACCAGGTTACCTGTCCGTATTTCCTACCTTTATATATTTTTATGTCTAAGTTTTGTCAGAACAAGCAAGACCCCAGATATTTTGCCTGTCTTCCTGCTTGTCAGGATAGACTGCTCTGAGCTCGAAGGATGTGAGTCCTAAACATAAACCATTTCTACCGGAGCTTTCTTCCAACCAAGGCTTTATGTAATGGGATTGTTTCAAAATGAGCTTCAAAGCTCAAGCCAATTGCTGCTCTCTTGAAGTCAGGGTTGTAACTTCCTTTTTGCTCTGCTTCCTCCTTTCAGGGTCCTGAACTCCACCATCTCATGGGAATGGTAATCAAGGTTGCCTTTGAATTTCAAAACCCTTCCTTGTGTGAGAGTATGAAGTCCAGCAAAGCACCTCTACATTCTGGGTTGAGTCAGGAAATTGTCACTTCAGGAATGTCCTATATGGTTTATGTCATGCTCTACTGTCCCTGTTCCAGGAGATACTGGTGTGATTGACATCTGCCATGAGGATCAGAACCTGTTAATGAAGCTCTTTCCAGCTGTCTATAGAAGGTTTCACCTTGTTCTTCTTGATCAGGTGGTCTATAACCCAATAGACACTGTTACCCAAAAGCTCTGTTTTTTCATCATCCATCTCCAAGAAAAAATCCATGCCTTTCAGCTCCTCTCTTAAATACAGGAATATCTTATATTCCTGCTCTGTCCATCCTAAAAAGTAGCCCTAATAAGTCAGTTGAAGTACTCTAATCATGTAAGCTGTTCCACAGCTTCAACATAATTCCAACTAGATCAAAGTTCTGCTACTCTACACTGGTTTACCATGTTTCCTTCCTATGTTACATGTGTTACTATATAGGCACTTCAGACAGGCATCCCTGACGATTTCCCAGAAGGTGCTTAGGGGGAGAAAAAATATATTTTGGTACTTCATATGCTGTTTTAAAAGTGAGTCATGACACAAACAATAAGTTTAGGAAAATTTTCTCGAAGTTCTTTTGAAATAAACAGAATTTAATTGGATAGAAAATAACATAGGAACAGATAATCATTCTTTCCAAATCACTTAAAAATATTTTACTCTATTCATATTTCAATTTCAGGAAGAACAGAATTTCTGTGAACAGAAAAAACTACCTTTTAGCAGAAGATTTCAAATATTTATTGACCTAAATCAACATATTAGTAGTGAGACAAATTTACAGATTAGATTGTTACAAATTTTTTAATAAATTTGACTCCAACTTTTCTGTCTGCTTCCCATGAGTCACACAGCAATGTTATTTGTATAAGAGATTATATTTCTAATTAATTTTGTGGAATGAAAACTTTATTAGTAAAATATATACTAGTTACACCTCATTACACAGGAGCTTTTAAAACTAAACTCTAGAAACAAGATGCATGAGGGAAATGTCCACTTTGGCCAGAAGAGTTACCTTACAGAATAAAGGTCAAAGTTTTATAAACAGCAGGAGGAAAAATTTCTTGGCAATTGGAGGTAATAACAACACTTGTCAACATTTTTTGGAATTTTTTGCAAAGTAAGCAGTGAGCATGCATTGGAAGCAATAAGACACTCCTGTCTCATATTTTGAGTACTGAATGGAGGAACAGCTGAAGGGATATAGAAATTAATTAACTTTTTTCAAATGTAAATATTCCCATGAAAAAATAAATGAAAATTCAGGGGTCTGCACAGGTCTGTTTCACAAAGAAACACATTGGGGCAACATAATTTTGAACCAATATTTATGTTTAGAAAAAAGTACTAAAACAGATAGAAGCCTCTTCTATAAATGCCCATTTATTTTCCTAATATCTTGTTAGATCAAATAGTTCAGACATTTTCTAGAATTTAACAAGCAAGTATCAGAGTGATTAAGACTTGAGAGCTAGTGGCAATGAACTGCATGGTCACATGAACTTGTCAGAACGGACAGCAATCCTGAAAAGAAAGCCTGGACAGGTCGAAAGAGGATGCTATCAATAACTGTGCAAAATTCAAAATTGAATCTTAACAAAGCCAAATGCAAAGTCCTGGCATGACATTACCAGGAGCCCAGTCCAGACTAAAAAGTGTGTGTCTGGGGAGAAGCCTTGCCAGAAGAGAGTGGACAACGAGCTGAGCAGGAGTCAAAAAGGACAAATAGAATTCTTTACTACATCCCCAGGGGCATTACTAGCATAGATATCATGATCATCCCACTCAGTGCTTTTCAGGCCACGCCTAGAATGTACTATATTCAGTTCTCAGCCCCACAGTTCAAGGAAGATGCAGACAGACTGCAGAGGCTCCAAAGGAGGACCACAATAATAAGCAAACAGCTGGAGAATCTGCCCTAGGGGGAAAGACTAAAGGTGTTAGGTCTCTGGTGCCTGTAAAAGGGAAAACTCAGGGGAAAACTGATCACAGCATTCCAGTACCTAAAGTGTGGCTACAAAAAATCAGAACTTTATAAAAATCAATGATGATAATTATCACTTGTGAGGGAACAACAACAAAAGTGTATATTTATTCTGGAGTTTAGGCTACCATTTGCAAATCAGTTTTCTGTGTAACATATGGTATACAGAAAGTAAAACAAACCAGGACTATTTAGCTCCCAGTTAACCTGAAGCAAACAGGTGGCATGCTGCAAACCAATTGTACTGTGCGACTCCCTCAGTGCATCACAGCTTGGTCTGAAAAATCTTATTAGTTCAGCTGCAGCTTAGTACTTATGTCTAGTTAAGCAAACATGCAGAAACATGTAGACTACATATGTCCCAACAAGGAGATCAAATTAACTTTTTCTATAACTCAGAACCCTGTAAGCAGAATGATACCAAATAGATCAGAAAATTCAGACTGATTGAATCATAGAGGTATTTTCCAGCCTTAATCAATCCATGACTGTGTAAAATTATGACAGCTCTGTCAGTGAACTGACCTGATAATTCCTGAGCTGACACTTGTATCACATTCCACATATTATGTAGGATTCCTGTCTTCTCTGCCTTTTTTATGATTTTTCATTATTCAGGGCATGAGATCTGGCTCGACTTCTGTGAAGGGAGCTTATACTATTTCATATTCTATCAGAAAACAATAATTCCTTTAATGGAAAACCAGAATTTTGCCTTCTATAATAGGTTGAATGTCTCAAGATAAAAAGATACCTAAATAATTATAGATTTCTGATATTAGTCATTCTTGTCATATTAGAGGAGACACCTATAACCATGTTTTGTTTACATAAAACAACAGTTTCCCTAACTGATTTTTCAACAGAACTTCGGCAAGAAATTAAAATAATGGGTCTTACTGCAGCAGATTTCTCTGATGACAGTTAGCTAATTTTCAATGCCTGAGAACTTAAAAAATATTTTGACAACTAGCAGTGAAAGCTTTCAAGCCAATTCCACTTCCATAGAAAAATGTCACAACTTTTTATTATGTGTTCACTATCATGGATGTTTATGATGTCTATTAGAATAATTTTTTTATGTGAGGGTGGTGTGATACTGAAATAGGTTGCCAAGGGAAGTAGCAGATGCCCCAGTCCTTGCAGTGCTCAAGACCAGGTTGAACAGTTTTGGCAATCTGGTCTACTGAAAGGTATCTTTGACCATGACAGGAGGATTTGGATTTGATGATTTTAAGAACCCTTCCAACCCTTGACAATCTATGATTCTATGACTTCTTTGGATTAAGAGGAATGAGCAAGTCTGATTTATCGCAAAGTACTGTCCAGTTTCTAACATACTTTAGCTCTACTTTCACTTCTATATTAAACAGTAATGAGTTTACATTCAAATAATCACATACTAAATAGGTAAGAAATAGTAACATTTCTGTACAAAGAGGTACATATTTTATTTAGTGTGAACCTCAGAATCCACATACCATACACAATCCAAGATACTGTAATTTTCACCTGACAAATAGTCTGATTGATTTCAAGGCCTACATCAAAAAATAAAGGCTGATCTTAAAGTTCTAAAGCTCAGACTTACTGAGTATCTCTGCTGTTACGTCCTGCAGCTTCATTCCTTGTAACAATCCAGCACAATAATGCCTTGAGAAGTCAAGCCACATTTCAGGCACTAAATCAGTCTGTAATCTCTAATCTCTCACTAAGTCAATTGCGTATTGCAATATATCTTCCTTTGACCACCCATACTTGCATATATATGGAACTCTGATGCATATAGACACTTACAGATGGAAAACTACTTCCCATTTCTCATTTCCCATCTCTCAACCCATTTGTTGCCTTTGCTGCTTTCCTTAGTGACAGCTGAAACAAATTCCTTAGATATTAATTTCTGTTTAGTAATATCTAATACTAACACTTTCAGTATAATGCTCAGCCATCAATGATTTTGAGGCTTTTGTTTAGCAGTTGCCTTCATTTATAAATATGTATGTCACCAGAATATGTCAAGCCAGATCTTCTCTATAGTATAATCCTGGGGCCTTCTATTACAATTTCCCTAATGTGGAGAAAAATTATATTCTGTTATGCTTTTGCAGCATGAGGTCTAAAGTATTAATTCATCTCATACTTCTTAATATCACAAAAAAGGTATGTCTTCAAACAGAAAACATGTTTTATTAAAATCCTACAGAAATGTGCAGATGCCTCAAATCAATTAATCTTTTCTTCAAACTGAGAATCAAAAAAATTTAGTTTCCAACAATCATTCCAATTTGGTTTTGTTTTTTGTTTTCTATTTGATAAAATTGGAAGTTTCTCATTTTTATTTTCATCCTGAAATTAAATTGTACCTCAGACCCAGATCGGACTGATTTTCGATATTGCGCTCCAGATGCATGCAACTTGACTACCAAGAGCAGTATTTGAATTAAAATTTCATTTTTTAACAGATTATACATTAATTTATTGATGTTATATGCACAGATGCATCCAACATAGGAATTATGAATTCGTTTTGTCTGTTTAAGTTACAATAATGGGAAAGGAATCCATAGCCACAGGCGGGTGTGAGATCATGTTTCACCCCTAATAGGTACCTAAGTAAAGACTTGCATACAAAAGTGAAAACTGCGAGAATGATTTATCTGAAATTCTTATTGGCACATTTTCCAGCCATTTATGACAAGTTGTATGTCTAACACCTTCATATAAAAAAATACAATGCTTTAGAGCAATAATCCATTTTTAGATATAACCACTTGAAGTCCTTGCCTACCTCACAACTACTATTTGTGGAAATACTTCCAGAGGATTAAAACCACTATGTTATCATCCAAATATATATGACTGGTTTTCTCTAGGAAAAGTACCATTTAGGGATTCTTCTGAAAACTGATTGCAATGTCAATATATGCCGTCAATATATGCTGCAGGCTGAAGTTACAGTTGATGAGATTTTCTTTGTAAGAGAAAATAAAAACAAACTGTTTACAAAAATAAAATTCAAGGAAGCACTGGTATTAAGAGGTGAAGAAGGGGTCAATATTTACAATTTGAAGAATTTATTAATAAATAATTATATTAGTTTTTTTTACTCTATTGCAAATTAAAATTGAACGTAAAAAGCAAGAGGAGTCAATATTCTTCTAGGTCTTCGTACAAACTTTGTTGAAGTGGAACATGTATGTGCCCAGGAATATGCCTTAATGACTGTGATTTCAAATGGAAAAATTAATTGGACATCTTGAGACAATATCAAATCTAAAAGGGGAAATAAATTAGGAGGGAAAAAAATGAATTGAAACAAAATAGGTTAGACTGCCAATGATCTTTGGTTCAAAAAGTCGATCCCATAGAATCAAAGGCAACCACAAAATAGAATAATTAAAAAAAAATATCATCATGGTAACACCTAGGTGGGTTTTGGATTTTGTTAGAATACTGTTCCAGAATTTTCCCAAGTTTCCTTTATCAAAGATTTACCACTTTATCAAATGACCTGGAGGAAGGGATCAAAGGCACCCTCAGCAGGTTTGCTGGTGACTCCAAATTGGGGCAGTGGCGGATGCACCTGAAAGCTCTGCTGCCATTCAGTGGGACCTTGATCAGCTGGAGGGCTGGGCAGAGAGAAACCTGGTGAGGCTCAACAAGGGCAAGCGCCAGGTCCTGCACCTGGGCAGGAACAGCCCCAAGTGCCAGCACAGCCTGGGGCTGACCTCCTGCAGAGCAGCTCTGTGGAAAAGGACCTGGGACTCCTGGTGCATCACAAGCTGCCCGTGAGCCACCAGTGCCCCTGTGGCCAGGAGGGCCAATGTCATCCTGGGCTGCATTGGCAAGAGTGTGGCCAGCAGGTCAGGGAGGTGATCCTCCCCCTCCACTCAGCCCTGGTGAGGCCATTCCTGGAGTGCTGTGTCCAGTTCTGGGCTCCTCAGCACAAGGGAGACAAGGAGCTGCTGGAGAGGGTCCAGTGGAGAGCCACAAGGATGATCAGGGGTCTGGAGCTTTTCTTCTTATGTGGAAAGACTGGGCCTTTTTAGCTGGAGAAGACTGAGAGGGGATCTCACTAGTGCTAATAAATATCTCAAAGGCAGGTGACCATGGCGTGGTACCAGACTCTTTTCAGTGGTGCCCAGTGACAGAAGACTAGCAGTGTCAATAAATTGAAATACAAAGTTCAACTTCAGCATGAGGAAGAACTTTACACGGAGAGTGGTATGGCACTGGGACAGGCTGCCTGGGGAGGTCATGGACTCACTCTCCTCTTCTAGAGACAATTAAAACCCACTTGGATGTGCTCCGGTGTAACCCGCTTTAGATGATCCTGTTTGGCAGCAGAGTTAGACTAGATATCTCCAGAGGTCCCTTCCAAATGTAACAACTATATGATTCTGTGATTCATTTTATTCTATGTAAATTCCAATCATGGCCAACTTCCTACAGTAACAATGTCCTGTTGTTTATATTGATTTTTTTCTCCAATTAATATTCACACCTTTTCTAGTACTCTACTCCCTCTACCTCATACCTAGAAAGAAATTGTCTTAATTACTTTGTAAATTAATTACTTAGTAATTTAATTATTTTGTTGTTTCAACTACGTAGACTTTTTTTTTTTTTTTTGTTAAATGAGCAAAGCTAAAATTTTTCACCTGTTTCCATTATATTATGATTTCTTTGAATTTGTGTTCATTTAATTTTCATAAAAGTTTTTCTCACAGATTACATTATCCTAGGAAAAGATACTAGGGATTCCTAGGGTTACTCTGTATTTCAGCAGTACTGCCAATATGAAGCATTTTACCAATGGTTTTACCTTATTTATTTTATAAGATGCCAAAATATTGACTCTTATGTCAATATTATTATTTACTGTTCTGTTGAGCCGTGAGTCAGTACAAGAATTACTTAAATCTCTACACATTTCCATCTCCCAAAGATATTCAATGAGTTTTGTTTATGCAGCAAAACTCCTGAAAATTCAAAAGTTTCCATGACGGAAAAAACTTGTCCTCCAGAGAGCTCTTTTTATAGGATACAGGAGCCATAAAGTCAGACCCAACATTAAAATATGCATTTAAAGCAGAAAAAAAGATTATCTTGTTAAGAAGAACTCTTAATTATGATAAAAAACAGCACATGCTTTGAAGACCCATATAACTGATCTAACCTTTAAAAACCAGCACTGATTTATCTCTCCACCATCCCATTTTAATAATGAATCTCTCTGATAAATGTGCATCTTTTTAAAAGACACACAAAGGGCTGTATGTGCTTACCTTGTGCGACTTCCACCATTGATTTAATGACATCACTTACAGAAATAAAATGGATAGGACTGCAGTTTCTATATATAAATGCTGAGCATTTATTTTTTAGAGCTGGAACTGGTTTAAGATGCACTCTAATGATGGAAATAGATATAAATTCAAAGAAACAGTACTGACCTACTATCTGCACTTTTCTCAAGCTATTTTCAGCACCTTTGCACATTTACATTTCATAAGCAGAAAAGGAACATTTCTCTACCTTACTTCATAAAAAATTGGGTCTGACTTTGGTTTCTGTCTGTCTAGAAGCATTCTTCACTGAATATAATTTCAAAGTCTGATCATTCACAGCTTGTCTTTTGGCTTGTGGCAAGGATATGGCTTAGGTCAAACTGCTTGTTTGGGGGTGCTTATTAGTAAAGCAGTATCACTTAAAAAAAAAGTTTGGAAGCAGTTCACTGTCTTGTAAATCTCAGAAATCCTCACACAGGCCTTACAAAGACATACATACCCGTAATGTGCAAATCCATAATAAGTAGAAGAAACAAGCTGATCTTTCTACAGGTAAAAAAATGCAGCTGTTCCTTATGAAGGTTTACGTACCTTCAATATATTTCCTATAGAACAATATTGTTCTGAAGGTTGTATCTTTATCAAGTATGCTAATCTTTTAGTGATTTCTCGCACAATCTTTTAAATGCTCTTAATATCGCTATGGCTTGTTTCGTATTTTATTATGTCTTTCTGCTGCTCATCTGCAAGCTCAAGTTATTTGACTAAGTAAATGAAGCCTTTCAGGAAACAATGTGACTGAAACAAAAATCCAGTCAGATAATCACTGTTATCATAGAAGGTCAACTGAGGTCAAAGATAGCTTGCACACAGCAGAGGCATGGAGGATGCTAGAGAAGTATCACAGCAGCAGGTGATTACCTTCAGTTCAGGTGCTGATGAATTTCTCATCAGCTAACACAAAGCCTACATGCAAAAATATGATACAAAGAATAACCCTAGAGCTGATTCACTTTGAAATTCTGAATATGATGTCAAAAAAAACCCCCATAAAACAAAAGCAAATGAACAGCACAAATACAATCAATGAAAAAATTAATTACATTTATGAAGGCATGATACAAAAATGGTTTACCTATTAGATGAGAACCCAAAGACATAAAATTTCCACTGTATTTAAATATTGCTCACAGTATGAGCTATAAAAAGAGAAAAAGAAAGCTAAAATCACAAAAAAAGAAAACTTAGACATAGATATTCAAGAAAATTGCTAACTGTCCTTCAATAGTCTCCAATAGTTCTTGTAGCAGTGCTACCACTTCATGAGTTAAAGACAGAAAAATACATTATGGATCTTAGATGACTATTATAAACTAATTAAGTGTATAATTGAAAACTAGCTAAAAAATCTAACATCCATTTTCATAGAAAATATAGATAAATGTAAGTAAAAAACTTGGGAAGATATATCAAAATGAATATGTAGAATTATTACAGCATGTTAAGTGAAAAAAAATCCAAAGTTTTTTTATAAAAAATATAAATATAAAAATAATTCTAACCAAAGAGGTAGAATTATTACAGTATGTTAAGTGAAAAAAAATGAAACCCAAGAACAAAACCAGAAGTGGATATAGTATTATGGATAAATATGAAAAATATGTCTAAACTTAAATTTAAGCATGGAATTTTAATACAGATATTAGATGCGTGAGTAAGAGTAGACTTCTGAACTGCTTTAAAGTCAGATTAGGATGGCAAAGAAGAAATGAACCCTGGATTATGTTCACTGCAAGATGAACTTACATTGTCATATTATTTATATCTGCACACCCATTTAAGATTATCCTGTAACACAGAGGAGTCAGAAAATTTAAACAAAGATATTAATTTTAAACATCATTCTTACCCACTTATTTTCAGAGACCGCTGTGATGTTCCAACTCTTATTATACCTACACATAAGCATATACAGGTCCTAGTTATCTCTGAATCTCAAATTGTATTAGCAAAGTCATCCAGTTTACTCTTAATATGCTTCTGTGTAGCCAATACTTTGTATTAGAGGGTGATGACATAAAATCTGAGAAAAATGATATCTGAACAACTATTTTTCTGAGTTAAAATCTTTTTAATCTTTTAAACAAATATAACAAGACAGGGATTCCTTGACAGAACTATAAGATGCAGGGGAAAGGAAATGTTTATATGTAGTCAGTTTATTAGGCAGAATTTGCATAATGTTATACAAGATAAGGCAAATAAAATTAACATTTCAGAAATAAAAAATTCTTTAAAAGGTGGTAATATAAATTAAACTTCAATGAAAACTGCAGTGAATTGAGTTATCGCTAGCCCTTCTTCTTCCTTTGGGCACTAAACCATTACATGACAACAAATCAGCCAAAATAATTCGATTTCTCTTTAAAAGCCATGGATGGATTTGATTTAAATCAGTGAATAATGTGAAATTAAGTGGTCTGAATATCTGAGAAGGAATAGTCATTCCCATTGCAAATCTTGTACAAAATGTAATATTCATTTGGATGATAAAATTCTGATATAAAAGCTGTACACTCTTTCTCTCCCTTAAAAAGGAGAGGAGAAATCTGTAGATTTTCCAAAGATGAAAGAGACTTCAGGAAGACACAGACAATTCAACAATAAAAAGGAAAGATAAGTACTTAAAACACTTGACCTATGTCAAAATATAGACAGGAAGGAAAAAAGAGATGCAAAGGAGATGCAAAAAGAGATTGTGGAACATGTTAACAATGCAATAAAAAAATTAGGATTAAAGGTTATTTAAAAAACCACACACTGTTCTTTGAAAAATAAAAAGGAAAAAAGATCTTGCATTCCCCTTTTAATCCAAACAGAAGAGAAATATAATAAACAATCTATCCTCATACTGAAGTGAAGTTTAAAATAGCTCTAGTAAAATATCCTATTCATAAGATCTCCTTTACCTTCTCACAATTTAAAAGTTGTGGTTTTGGTTTTTTGTTTTTTATTTTGGATTTTTTTCTTAAATTTCTAGTTTTTAAATTTTCTTAATAGAAATAGGTCTTATTTAGAATTTTTTAAAATTTATCTTTATATTTGAAACTATTCATTTTGGGTGGTTTTTTTGGTTTGTTTTTGTTGGGGTTTTTTTTTTTGGTCCTTTTTTTTTTTGTTTGGTTTTTTTTTTGTTGCGGTTGGTTTTTTTTTGTTTTGTTTTTGGGTCATGCTGGTTCCAGATGTGCCAGTCTTTATTTTGCCTGAAATCATTCCAACTAGTCTTAATTTATGATTTTAGGAACATCTAATGTCCCGCCAGTTGCATTTGGGAAATACAATGCCATGCTTCTTTTTTCAAAATTAAAATGGAAACTTTATCAGAACTCTATCAGGATGGTATTCTGGTGCCCTAGAGAACTTAGTCTCATTTGAGCCATTTTTCATAGAAGGGGTAATGCTGGAAAACTATGCTTCTTCTTCTTCTTCTTCTTTTTTTTTTTTTTTTTTAAGTTAAAAAACCTTTTTTAAAAACTACACTTATCAGCATTTAGCATGTTTTTTCCTTACTGCACATTGTATGCACAAGTTATAACAGGAATATATATATTTAGAGAGGAGGGGCCATAATTTCACAGCAAAAATGCTGCAAAGTGCTGCATTTTCAGTGAGGAGTTTCATGTGAAAGTGCATGTCGCAGTCAGGTCTTCCACACCTGGCTGCAAGAACCAAAGGAGCAAAAGGCTGTCACTAACTGGAAGGCAGGCTGGCAAAGTAAATCAAATCTATCTGAACCTGCAGCAACACAAGATATGTTAAACATACCCCAAGGGCCATAACTCTGAACACTTTCACAGCACATAGAACAGGTTGATCTTGAAATAACCATAAGAAACAGTCAACTAAAATCAGGTCTGTAGCATCTGTTAGGCAACTTTCCACAGTCAGTTCTATTCACAGGGCAATCTCTACCGAAATTGTACTGGGAAATAAAGGAGGAGAGGAGGATGAAAACACATACATCTGTTTTGTTTCTAAATCAGAAACAAAGAATTACTGTTCTGCATGCCAGAAAAATTAAGCTCAAATTACTGTGCAAGAGGATTTCGCTGTTCTGGGAACCTTTAAAATAGTTCTGTAGTCCAATGTCAATCTAATAAGGACAAGGGTAATTGGCCTGGTTTACATGAATAATCCTATTGATTTCAGCAGAACTACTTGTGTGAGTAGGCCAATTATATTTTTGTTCTTACTCAATATTCACATATCATTCTTCTAAAGTCTTTTAACAATTTCTGAAGCTCTTAAAAATTTGCCTAGACTTATTTCTATTTATATTATGTCAATGCTCATATTCTCTATCTTCAAGATACCTGTTTCTTTTTCCTTTAACTATGTTAATAATCTCTGACACAATGATAGCCATAACCCAAATAATGCATACGTGCATATCAAAACAGTAGAGTCATTAATCAAGAAAAACTAAACTTATTATATTTTTAGGATAACATGCTATTATTCTGAAACACATCAGTTCTATGTCCTATCATTATGACTCAGTCAGTGCACAGTACGTGAAATCTTGCTGTTAACAAATACTGTCATTGTCATTTTCTTCCTACTGATTTTAGCACTGCTTATTCAAGTCATTATAGAAATTGTTTTATTTAATAAAACGGTGCTCAATTTGTATGAACAATGTCTTCTTTCTTCAGTCAGCAAACAACTTCTCCTCAAATTTTAAAAAATGTCCAATAAGCAATATAATAATGAAAATGTGACTTATAAGCTGTTCTATATTTTCCATACCAAATGGAAATGCCAAATGATTTTATCAGAAATAATATTATTGCAGTAGGCATCAAAGAAGCTACAATTAGCCACTTATTGCAAAGTGTTACCAGCATTTTTTTTTCTATTACAAAATTGCATTATTGTTATGTCTGCAACAAGAATTTTACATTCTTACATTCTGGAATTAGATTAACACTGTGGCTGTGAAGATCCTGAAGTGTATCCCATGAATAGTGCTTAGCAGGGAAGGAAGAAAGTCACTGCAATTCTATTGTTTCTAAAGTTTGGATATCTGTGCTCTTGTTTGCTCTTGTTTGTAATTTTTTAGCTACTGTAGGAAAGCATAAAATTCTGAATCAAGGTGAACTGGTGAAGCACAAGTATGCTTGATGAAGTACATGGGAGTTTTTTCATAAGCAAAACCCCTACTAATATGTAAAGGCTTTTCTTGACATAGAAACTCATTGCTACAGTCCTATAATGTCGCTTGTTTTATTCATAAATTATTATACACTATTAAATTGCATTAACATGATTGCAAGCTTAAAGCTTGATTAATTATAAACATATAATAAACAAGATTACATTGTATTATATTTCTTTGCAATGTATCAGCATTTATTTTGTGTGAGTTGATTTTTTTTTCACCTATTAGGAATGATCTATGGGCAAACACTCTCTCACATTCCTTTGCTGAAAAGAACAGCAAAAGCATTCACAACAAACTGCTATGGGACTACATTTAATGACATTTAAATACTAAAACTGAACTCCATAGCTGATACATCTTCTGTTCTTGGGTGAATATCTAAAAAAAGTCAGCTAAATTCACAGTACATGGATGATTCCTAGGTTTTTTTTGTACCTCTGCAAGAAAGCACTGTCTGATCTTGATCATGTTGCACCTCTCCTGCTGGTAAAACAAGAATATCACCTCACAGCTGTAGTAAATTAGCAGTGCCCATGATCCTTCGATTGGTTCATACTCATATAAACACATACAGAATGAAACACTAAATAAAAATGAAAATTCTCAGTCCATTGAAGTTTACATTTCTGAAGGTCATTTCTGACACGGCCTCTGGCAGACCTAACATTTTATCCATAAAGATCAGTTTCTACAGACAGAAAGAGAAAAATAAGGTGTTGAAAATAGTGTAGGATATTCCAGAGGCTTTTGCCTATACATAATGGACTTCCCAAGCAACGAGTTAGTATTCTGAGATATACTGAAAACTTTATATAGCAATTACATGTTTGATTTGCATTATACATTAGGTGTGAATATGAAATCTAATAGTACCTGTCTTTATCCCTCTTTCCTTACATAATTTAAAAAGCAACAAATGGAGAAGAAACTTCGTCAAAGAACAAAGTATAAATACAGCTATCCATGGTATAAAAAGAAGTTTGAAAAAAATCCTTTCTGCTTCAAAATATATGGCCTCAGAGATAGAATCTTAGCATTATAAATATTAATGTGGATTAAAAACATATGGTAGCATAAGTAAATAGATGCCACCTTTACACTCTTCTATTGTAGGGGCTCACAATGCCATTTCCTTTAGATATCCAGCATTTCTGGACATCACATGACATCACATTTCATGGATATTTAACATGTTGTGCCAGCACACCATGCTAAACATGCATGACCTGTCAAACAGAGAAAGAATAAGCAGGAGTAGAACCACTATTACCAATTTTTTTAGTGGGATTTGGGCATTTCTAATGTAGCTTTAGGCCTTTCTCCATCAATGTCTAAATGAACTAGTAAGAGAAAACTATATTCTGAACTTATTCTAGATAACTCTTACAATTCACATTTTACTTCACATTGATAATATTATCATGTTGCAAATATGTCACATTTCATATGCCACAATATTTAAAAAATAAAATCGGGAAAACACAAATAGAAAGTTTTTGGTTAAATATGCTGCTTTACAGAAAAAAAAAATAAACAGCCATATTTGTTTCTAGAAAACAAGGCCTATTTACTGTCATTACACTTTCTCCTTTCAATTAGTCTAAGACAAGCACTTTCTCTTTTTTCTAATTTATCCTTCCTACTAGTTTCCCTTCTCTTCACACTGAGAAATTTGGCAAGAAAAATCATGAATCATTACCTGTACTACCTCCAATCATTACAGGAATAAGATTATTAAGATTTTATATTCTGTCCTACTTTTTTAAAATAATGTAACAAAGTCTTAACTACTGCTTTAAAAAAATAAACAAAAGGCATAATATTGACACAGTAAGGTACCTAAAATTGCATATTTGAAGGCATTATTCTCCATTAAAAGGCTTTTGTACCACTCACCTTACTGGGATTAGTCAATTGTACAGATACATGAAAGTTCCCTATATATATATATATATATATATATATATATAGTAAAATATGGGTCTTTATGTCCTCAGTGGACACTTTGGAGGGTGACTGAAAGGACTTTATTTCTCAAAAAGGCTCTCTCCATTGCCTACGTAAGAGGTCTGGATTAATATACTGGCTGCCTGGATTACTCGCAGGAGAAGCATTAATCATTGTTCACTTCATTTAACATAAACCTGTTTGCACAACAGTGGGACAAGTCCACTGAGAACATTCTCAGTGGTTCTCAGTAGAACCATCCCACAGGGGAAACAAAGGATTTGCTGTTTAGTTCTTACGTTTTTTGGCCCTCAATGACAACATCTCCTCAGCTTTCTGTATACTGGCAGGCTGGCAGTGTTTAGTTGCCTACATTACTGGTCCATGCTAACACTGGACCACTGAGAGCACATCTACACGAACAACTATGTCAACCAGCTCTGATCTGTAGAGAGAAACAACTGGTGCTGAAGGTCTGGAATTCATAGAAGACGCATTTCAGATATTTTGTTCGTCCATTTCCACTTGGGATTAAGTACAATTCTGGTACTGTAAAGTCTTCCATCTTTGCATCATATGGAAAGAATCTAGTTTGTGCTTTCTAGTGCGTCTGAATTCAAAGCAAGCTAAACTGATCAGGAGATTTGCTTTGGAAAGCAGACCTGTTTTTAGGTATGTATACACAGTCTTTATTCTTTTCATCATCAGTATTCACTGAAACAAAAATAAACCACTACTGTAACAACTAGTTTATTACTATTGATCTTAATAATGTAAAGTCTGAATAACTTTTTGGACACACCCACTAAATATATTTGATCTTAAGATGATGTAACATATGCATATTCCAAATACACAAAATCCTAAAATGAATAGAAAGATAAGTTAAAGCATTAAGTTCCTTGATGAAGATTCATAGTAGAATTTCCAAAAGATAAGATTTTTTGGTTTATTTTAACTTTTTCCATGAAATCAATAAATTAAAGTATTATTTCAGCTCAGAAAAGATTTTTAATAAACACAAAATATTTTGAGTGTTTTCACTACTAAACGGGAAAAAAAAGTAATGGAAAGTAAGTTTATACTTAACTAAAGAAATAATTCAGTTTTGTTTCAAACCAAAATATTTCATTGTATTTTTATGCTTGTGTTCACACAAAATAGAAAAATGAATCATGAGATGTTTTATTCAGATGCATATTTTTTTTCAGCAGAAAAAAATTACATTTCTTGGTTTAAAACCCTTAAAAGTCAAAAAAAACCAACCAAACAAACTTAGATACACTTGTAAGCAGATGAACAGTTTGCAGTGAACCTGAACATCACAAAGTAAAAGCAGTCATATTAAAAGCCTCTTTATGTAAAGAGTGACTCACACAAAAATCTAACTAAAGAATGAAATAACAGAGTAAGGCAACCTGTTTATTATTTTGTTTCTTACATTCCTCTTAATCCATGTTATCAATGTAGTTTGCTGGTTAAACTGCATATTGGCCTAATGGGCAGTCAGCAAATTTAAAAAAAAGCAAAAAAATTTTGAATAAAAATGCTTCTTCAACTGCCTCTGGTGAAGACCCTCTATTGTCTGTTTTCTTGGCAATAGCATTGATGCAATAATGTGAAAACCAACACATTTCATTTGAAAAGAGATTGTGAAATTTGAAAATAATTATTTTCATGGTATAGGGCATCAGTCGTGTTAATTGTACTGAAAAAAGCAAGAAAAAGGAGTGGCTTACATCATCAAGAAAATGCATTTGTTTTGGCACATGCCACAGTAACACCAACAAAACTTAAAAGCTGCCTTTTGGTGAAATGCTAAAACGAGGTAATTAAGGAATGAAGAATTTGACAGGCCTTGTATAAATTATTAAAACCATTTGTAAGATGGAAAAAAAAAATATATATATACCTGATTTTTTCGAAGTTGTCTGTGAGACTTTAGAGGGAGCTAGGTATCCAGCCTTCATAGGAATCCTTGAAAATTCTTTGTGCTCTTTGTGTTTCCCAGATTTTTTTTTTTTAAGGGAGGGAGAAATAACTCTCTTACTGTGTTTTGTACTTTTGATACAAAATAGAGATAAGGTTTTTTTGTGTACAAATGTGTTAACTCCCATGGAGTTAACTGCACCAGGGGAAAGAGACTGTTGATGTCTGTTTTATGAGATAGAATATATCCAGTGTATATCCAGAGAGAAAATGTGATGTAAAATGTGATGATACACTTCTACAGGAAGCAATGCTGTGCGCAACTGCTAATTTTATCACAATACAAATCAATCACTTCTATTTCCTGTGTGCTGTCGAAATGTTTTCAAGCAATGCATTGTTTTGAAATATAATAGATGAAGCATAAAAGAAAGCGTAGAAAATTACTACAGGATATGTCTCAGCGAAAGGATAGCTTTGGACTGCAGTTACGTGGACTGAACAAAGCCAGGTTCTTAGATCCCAATATATGAAACAATCTTTGCCTTTATCACATTTGCCATCTCCTTTATTCATATCAGTCAAGTCAATCTTAAGATTGTTTGTGGTCTATGTCAATGAACAAAGCCATTTTTATCAGTTCTATTCTCACTCATTACATTCAAATCAAGTAATTAATTTGATCTTATCTAACTGCAATTATCTAATTATCAGTTTAACCTGGCAATCAACATGGCAGACTTGGATTCCTTAGGATGCAGAGAAGAATATCACCTGCCAAAACGATCTAGAGAATAAAGGAAAAGTCTTCTAAATCCTTGAGGAGAAGTTGTGTTCTGGGAAGAGAGCACCTAGCATAATCTGTGTTGTTTCAGCAAATGATCTGAAATCTGGGTAGAGTTACAGAAGAAAGGCTGTAAGCACAAGGAATGACTTGGGCTCTACCATCTCAAGGAAGTATCTCAAAACTCTTGGAAGACTGTGAATAGAATTAGAGTATCTTGATCTTCCTGAAACTGACATTACAAATATCATTCAGTTCTGTCAATGTCCAATCATTTTTTGAAATGTTGTATAAGCTATTATTTTTCCATCACGCTCTATGTGGTTCATTATTTTAAGTCTCAAATTTTCCCAACTAGCTGAGTGTCCTGCAGAATGCCTTGCAGATTTAAGTGCTGATGAAGAATTTTTTAAAACTATTTGATAGCTCGTGGCAGGACCTGTTGCCCCATGGAGGGGGAAATCAACACTGGAGCAGGTTTTCTGGCAGGACTTATGATAATGCTCTACACTGTCCCACAGAGTGCGGGTCCCCTCTAGCCTTATCACAAGTCTGTGCACTGGCCCACGGAGCAGCCTGTTCCTGATAGACTCTGTCCTGTGCAATGCACTCAGGGTGGAACAGCTAGTGAAAAACTGCAGTCTGTGGGAGAGACCCATACTCAGAAAGCTCATGGGAAAGTGTCTCGTGTGGGAGATACACCACACTGGAGAAAGAGGAGAGTCTGAGGAATTCTCCTACTGATGAGAAATGAGCAACAGAAACAATGTGTGATGAACTGGTGCTAACCTCCATTGCCCGTCCTACTTTGTCACTCAAAACAAAGAGGGAGAGAAATTGGGAGCTCAGTTAAGTCTGGGAAGGTGTTTTCAAGATTTGGGTTGATTTCTCATCATCCTACTCTAATTTGATTGGCAATAAACTAAATCAATTCCCCAAACCGTAGTTTATTTTGCCTGTGACACTAATTGATGAGCAATCTCTGCCAGTCCTTATCTCGACCCATGAGCCTTTGATAGTATTTTCTCCCCCATCTAATTGAGGAGTGGAATGTTAGAGTAGCTTGGTGGACACGTGACATTCAGCCAAGGCCAACACACTCAAAGTGTGTCTGTTCTGAACACACCTTTTACAAAAGTGTGCCTATCAGCAGCAGTAACACTAAAGATCCAGCTGTACCTCCACCATCAGTTCACCCAGCAGTGACAAATAACTGCTTCAATAAGTGTTTTCAAAATACAAGGCTTATAAAAGTGTAACAGAAGAAACTGGAACTGTGAATTGATAAAGTAGAGTAGTACAATTCTGTCACACCAAGTCTTCTGTGTAAGCAGATAATACTATATTGCGGATGTGTCGCTACCTTTCATATAATGTTTAGTTATCATATTCAGAAGAATTTCTTGACAATTATGTCTGTTTACCAATAATGTCTTTTTTAATTTCCAATCATATGGAGTCTATGGAAGTACTGTGTTCTTCTATGCTCTAGAATCACAAAGCACTCACCTCAAAAAGCTTAATTTTTTAGGAGTGTGATCAGAAAATTATTCTTTTTTATTTCTGAATTATAATTCTCTTTCCACACCAGAGATTTATATCACTTGAGCATATTCAAATGCTATCTTAAGCTGTAACAAATCCATGAATAGGGCTCATATTCACATACTGAAGAGAAAAAATTCAGAAGTACCAAATAAAACACCTTCCTAATACTGCAATACCCTTTTCTGGTTATTGTCAGTGGGACATTAAGTTTGTACGTGTTTGTACCTTTTTTACAGAAGTAATTTAATTGTAACTTATTTATAAAGGAGGGTAATCTCATGGTAATTTTTAGATGTGTTCAACATCATGGCTGGATTCTTATTATAATGCATGGGACATAAATATATGCTCTTGTAGTTTTCTGTTTCAACTATTTTAAGTGCGACATGCATATGCAGGTGTCTAATGGCTTTTGCATAAAATTGACCTATCCTAGGAAAGAGGCAGAAGTTCTAATACAGCTATTTTTTTTTTATTTCTCAGTGCAAAATATCCCTCATCATGTAACTACCATTCTTTTCCCAATTAAACACTATTCAAAAATTTCCATTTGTAAATGCCAGTTTTTCCTGTCTCTAGGAGCACAAAACAGAACTATGAAGAAGTGTTTGGTTATTATTTGAGTTCCAATCACACCTTTCTCAAGTGAATCTTTAGTCAGACAGCTTGCAAGGAGTGCCACTGCACCAACTTGTTTTCATTAGTTGATAACAGTAAACTAATCCGAACTTGCCTTAAAACAGTTGTGCAAACCTGTAGATTAATTCTACCTCTTTTCAAATTTGTGTTTTCATTTACAATAATATTTTCAAAAGCACATTATCATATCAGCAAATAATGCCCCACATGAATTCTGTCCATTTTGGGTCCATGATCTAAATAGATGTACCACTCTGTTTATGAGAAAACACAGAAGACAAAGCAAGTGTACTTAGAAATAGAGCTGACACATCGTCAACTTTAGAACCTTTAGCTTAAAGGTATCAATTTATCACTTTATTATGATGCATTAACAACTTTATAAACAGATTAGTGGACTATGGATGTAAATAAATCAATTTGCATTTAATCCTTGCATACAAAAATTTGCCTATCACACTGGCTAGCTATGCAGTCAGAGTTGAAAGATTAGTCTCCTAAATGAATGCATAAACCCAAGTGTTTTTTTCAATTAAATGTTGTAATAATTTATTACTTACTACCAAATAATAAGAATTCAGCAGAACTTATAAATGCATTAACTAAATAGAAAACAGATGGTATAATTTATTGGAGGGCCACACTTATCTCTTGGGTTTACAAAGCTCCTGTGAATGCTTTGCAGACTTTTGTCATCTTATTTCAAGATTCATCCAACTTCTGGGAAATATTTCCATATATAAAATAATGAAATTATAAAAGTGAATAACACATGAACAGTCGACCACTCTGATAATATAAAATAGGCAATTATCAATTACCAAGGTTCTCAATGTTTATAAGAATTTAATATAAACATTTATTTAAGGAAATCTACATAAGAAAATACCCTCAACTGAAAGGTTGCTGCCTTATGAAATATGGAAATTATTAAGCTATTTTTTTAAGAATAATTTTTTTTCTGTACAGAGAATTTTTCATATATTGAACAGAGAAAAACACACACACACACATAAAAATCTATCTCATCTCTGTATCCTTTAATGAACCAAGATAGTGACATCTTAGTCTGTTTTCACAGGACTCAGTGTAATCGTCCACCACCAATTCTCCAAAAGCCAAACTTTTGGCATCTAACCCCTTTCCCCTAAAGTGAAGGGAGTCTTTCCTGTGTTAGCGTGGATAGATTTAGCTTTCTTCCTAGTAGCTGGTATGGTGCTGCATTTCAGATTTAGGATGAGAATAATGTTGATAATGCACTGGTGTTTGAGTTGCTGACAAATAATGCTTACCTTGTTCTTATAAAACAAGGACTTTCCAGCTACTCACACCAGCCCATCAGCAAAGAGACTGGGAGAACACAAAAAAGCTAGGAGGAGACAAGACCAGGACAGATGATCCCATTACACCACAAGGATATTACACAGCATGTAGTGTCATGCTCAGCATACAAACTATGGGAGAAGTTGGTGGGGGGGCTGCTGAGGAATTGGCTGGGCATCCATCAGCACAGGTGGTGAGCAACTGCTCTATGCACCCTTTGTTTTGATTATTGTTGTTTCTGTTCTTCTTGTTATTATTATCATTCTTTCTCCTATCACTGGTATTATTGGAATTTTCCCTTCCTTTTCTGTCCTTTTAAACTGTCTTGATCTCAGTCTGCAATTTTATTTTTTTTTCTTAACAACGCTGTACCCCTGTCCCACTGGGAGCAAGGGGGTAGTGAATGAGCAACTGTGTAGTATTTAGCTGCCTGCCACTTTAAACAGCAGTTTGTCCAGACAGCAGAATCATACACTTTGTCACTCTTATGAGAGGGAAATGCCACTGCTATGTAGGCACCTAAGCAGATTAAAGTAATACTATGTAGCCATTGTTATCTTTTGATCTCAAAGTATTTCCAAATGAGCATAAACATACATACATATTTATATATATGCAAGTTTACATCTGTACACATATATTAAAAATCTACGCAAAAATGTTTCTTCAGAAATAGAATAACAGTCAGAATTTTGTCATGAATAAAAGAACATAACTGAAACTTTTTATTAACTTTAATTTTGCCTTGTCTTAGAAATTAACAGACAGTCATCTGCAGATTTTTTTATGCTTAGGTAATTCTATTTGAGTCCTAAAGGAATTGTTCTTTCATTCTTTTTTTAAGAAAGGTTTTCAGACTTTGAGGTTGAACTGAATGCTGACAAGGTGCTCAAAAGGCCATATTAGCTATCAAAAGACTGAGCTAGTCAGTTGAAATTTTTCTTTTTTTATATATGAACATAACATTTGTTACCAGATACCCTGTGAGGAAAAGCTGCTGTCTATGTTCACAGGAAGGTATTGCATATTGGTATATTGGTCTGCGTATGGGTTTGTTCATGCATTCATTTTCATATTTTATAACAGTTACTCTCACTTTGTTTTGTACAAATTCTTTTTCATAAGAATACCAATACTGAAAATACCTAGAACAGCAGTAAATTCATCAAGGATTTTATTAAGTCAGCTAGTCATCAGGTACAATTCATCAATTGCACACACCTTTCTGCTCTATTTTTGCTAAATGCATCTTCTTTGGAATTTAAATTATGACAAAAAAGTGGCTGACTAATCTGAATTTCTCAATTTATTCATGTTCAATAAAAACCTGTTCATCAGCTTAAACTCAACTATGAGTTCAAATCAAATTTAAACCACCTGGGAGTAAACAAAATTGCTCTTCTTCCCTAGCACGTCAGCTATGGATAAAAATAACAAGCATATTTCCAAGGAGCTCAAGATTCTAAACCTCTGTTTCTACCAACAGATTTTACTGAAATGATTTAACGATTAGAAAGAAGCACCCTGGGTGTATTTTAGATTAAATATTTTGATCCATGATTAAAGAGAACAGAGAGAAAAATATATGTAGGTTCCTATTTGGAGATTACAAAATGGGTTTGCTTTTCACTGAAGTCAGTATTACCTAAATATTCATTGCACACAAATTTTAGATATGCTGTCACAATTGCTTGAATTTATTTCATTATCTTCATCATCCTCTCTCTCTCTTCTGTCTTCCCTTCATTTACAGATCATGTACAAAGCTTTAATTGGAAAAACAAGATTACTGAGATTCTTGGGAAAGCCACATATGAGATATGAGGCTTGGCTGTGAAATACACAATTTAAAATATTTTTTAGATAGCTACCTATCTAATTAAGTACTATTTTGCCTGAGTTCTTCTTAATTTTGACACGACAGTTCTGTTTAAAACCCCAGCAAAAAGAGTCTGGGATTGGGAAAGCCAATTGTCAGGAATATTTTAGGCAGTTAAATTGTGTATTCATCAAGACATCTCTGATACAGGGCAGCACTCTACGCTGGACTCTTGCTGCTCAGAAATTGTTATGTGTGAAAGGGGCAGGATGTGCTTACTCACTGCAGGAGCTGCTCTCCAGCTCAGACCATTATCCTTGGGATTTGCCTGAGCTATATTGAAGATGTGCCTGATCATGTGCTCTGTCAGCCTGAATTGACACAGACAGCTGAACTATTTTGAGGCTTGACATTGGATCTACTCTGTCTCTATAGAACTGATTGGTACTAAATTGTCACCAGTCCTGCTTTGCTCTGCATTTGGATGTTGTAGAGCTCTGCCCTTGACCTTACAGGCATCCTTCTGTCACGACTTGCTCCTACCTTACCTTCAGTTAGCAGCCATTCTTACTGCTTCATAAAATGCAGATTGTTAAATTGCAATTAATGTATTTTTAGGTAAAGTTTTGCAATAATGAGATTTTGTTCTTGTGTGGAGTACACATGTGATGAGAATCATTCCATCCCACCTGTTGTAAATAATTGGTTTGTATGTCTTGGTATAGGTAATGGATGATAATGAAGCCAACATCTGAGCTGCTGGCTAGCGCATGAAAAACTGCTGAACATGAATTGCAGGAGACTCTCCTATGTGACAACAGTCCTTCGAATCTGATGAAGATGCAACATAATATCCTTTGTTTTTATCTGGAAATCTGTATCTGCCTCAGAATTAGTAAGAATTTGTCTTTGCTGTGTAGTCTTATTGCTAAAGCAGAATACAAAATACATTGCTTTTTAGAAGCAAAAGGTGAGCCAACAGTTGCAAGCATCTTTAGCCTCTGTCTCCTGGAGTGAGGACTCAAAAAAGGAATAAGACGTACCACTAAGCAGATTATAAAAAAGATAGTATGAAATGAAAAAGACTTCCTTTAATTTTTTACATTTTATAAAATCTTCCTGCTTGAAAATTCTTTTTAAAAAGATGAAATTTTCTATGCTAGAGATTTAAAGCTGTATTTCTGATGGAGTTCATAATACTGCAGGTCTGAAGGATTCTAGCAAAGATCTCAAATCAATAATCACTAACTAATTGTTAAGGGACATTTATTCTTAAACTAGAAAAAATAGAACACAAGGAAGAGAAAGAGAACAATGCAGTGACCCACCAGTTACCTATCACATAAATGGCAGATGCAGGATCAGAATTCATGTCATGCTAAGTATTGTTACTCAAGAATTTAGATAAATTATCTTCTTTCATATGATCAGTGTCAATAAAATATTTATCAGAAGAAGGATTTTTGATGCTAGTAAACTAAAAAAAAATATTTTGCAGTTTCACAGCATTATTGTAGTCAAAGCCAAACATTGTGGACATGAGACAATCTAGTCATTAATGCCCTGGTCACTCCTAAGGAGGTTTTTGCTTTTGCTCCAGGTGGGAGTAACCTGACTTTTAATTTCCCATAGCACAAATGCTGTTCAAGATCTATTAAAAGCTAAGATTTTCTGAACTTTCACAGATAGTACTTAACTAAAACTACATGGGGAAATAGATGGATTTTGCTAATTAAAAATAAAATACCAAATGACATAAAAACACTTATCCATGTTGGTAGTGAGTGTTTCAAGTTGAGTAAATAGCAAGAGTTTTGAATAGAAGAAAATATCAGATTATCAAATTCAAGTAATAAAAACATGCATAGCATTAAAAATGTCTGCATATGCATATATATGCATATAATCCATCAGTGTCATTTTAATGACTGAACATGGAAGAACTTTAGCATCTAATTTATGCAACACCATTTATTCTGCTTATTTACTTGAGTATTTTTATGACAAATTTAAATAGAGACCTAAATATTTATTAAGGTCTGTAAATTATCTTGCTCATTGTTCTAAAGGAAGCCAATTCTTTGCGATGTTTAACTCTTCTAAACCCAGAAACTAATAAAAAAAATTGGATTTTTTTTTAAGCTGAAGAACAACTATTATTTTGCAGATAACTGCAAGAACAGCTAGCACCTATGTGAATATTTGGCAGAGTTTTACTTAAATTTGAAGTTAAACCCGTTTACTTCTGACATTAATGCCAATCAAGTAAACAGTAAAATACGTCTTAGCTTTGTCCTAAATTACTGAAATTATGAGCATATATAAATTTAATCATGAAACACAATTTTACTACACAGCACATACTCTATTGACATCAACCTTCCCAGAGAAGACCAAGCAGAAGATCACCTATTTCTAATTATCTTTAAGAAACAAATAGCAAAAAGGTAACAAATATAGGAACTCTTAGAGAGGTCAAGTAATTTACTGGAAGTTGTGATTTGTTTCCTATTAGATTTATTTCTCATAAGAAAAGAGTTGTAGAAGTTTCACTGCAGTGACTTTTGAAGGATAATGTTAACAGACAGCCGGTGGCATTCAATCTATTTGATCGACCATGGCTTGATCTTGAAAAAGTTTTTGCTTTGGTTAAATGGTAAAAAGCAGTCTGAACTTGGAAAGCAATGGCCTCATTGAAGCTGTCTTCAGTTAAATTTTCCTCAACACACTTGTTTTGATTAGTAACATAGTTCTATTAATAGTAAATGAATGAAATACTGAGTTATCTTCTGACTGTATTTTTTACACATATTGGAAATCATTTCATCAGTGGCCCACAGGCACTAAGCATTAATCCAAAGAATTTCTAATGGCTCCTCCTTTTGCCTTATTCTTTAATATTTTGTGGACATATATAGCCAACTTGAATTTGAGTAATGGTCTGATTTAATTTTTCTTTAAACACATCCATTTATAGTTGGCTTCAGTGAACCATTGGCCTGCACAGCAAATATTTAGCCTAAGAGCCAGCTCTATCCTCTCTTCAACTTCAAACTATATGCCTTAAGTCATCATGTTTATGGATTTTATAAATGAAGCCTAAGTGAACAGATACGCTTTCTTTCAAACCCGTCATTATGAAAATACATTTATGAAACTTGCATTACATCATATCCCCAAAATGTGGCATCATAAAGCAGAAATATCCTGCAATAGAAATATGGAGATCAGCCACCTTAGAATGGATACATAACATTAAAAACATAAAATTCCTTAAAAGTGCATTAATACATTTGTCCTGTTCCAATTTAAAATGATTTATCTCTGTGTCTGCTACATCTGTGGATGAATATTCATACAGAACACCAAGAAAATCATATTATTTTTCTCTCCAATGATAATAGAATTACGTATTGAAATTTTCGTAAAACCAAATTAATGATTTAAGCAAAAGTTTATTTGCTTTACCCACCAAATCACATTAATGTTCCTCTCTATATACGTAATAGAAATTAATGAGATATTCTTGCAAAAAAAAAAAAAAAAAAGCTTCTACTTCTATTACCTCTTTTATTATTCAATGAAAATATGTTTCTGTTCTGGAGACAGGCAAAGGAATATATGCTTCTGGTCCCAAGATACCATAATCTGAACAAGTCAAGGTGATCAGATGTCATTTTGACACAACTCAGGGCAGACAGGTGCCCTGTATATGCTTCTCTGAAGAGTAAAAAGTGGATGTTGATTAAAGATCTGTTACATGCTACACTGCCAAGACACATGTGCCTTAATCCCCCCCTTCTCCAATACCTGCCTCTGATTTATACCCATGAGGGCGTCAAGAGGATTCTGTCTCTCTTGTGTAGGTGAAAATAAAACAATTTGGAGACAATCAGGTGAACCCTGGATGTTCATAGACAACCCTGCCTGTTAAGAAAACTTCCAACATAACCTTTAAAATAATATATGTTTTTAAGTAGGAGGATTTCTTCTTAATCAATTTACATGCAGCGTACACTATATGCCTTCACTATATATTGTCCTAGAGAAAAAAAAAGACAAAAAGATTCCTACAAATCAACATATTGTTAAAGAAAATATTCTTCGGTTTGCTATTATAGTTGGATAAAATTCCCTCCACCCCATCCCAGGAATATGTAGTATCATTCACTGGTTCCAAAGCCTATGAAATCAAAATAGGATTTTATTTCAGGGAATGTATGTGAGAGAAAGTTTTATCTTGCTACCTACTGTCATTTTTAGTATAGATCTTTGCAAAGATGGCAGAAGGGTGTATTCTACATAAATTACCAAGTCTTTTATTAGTACTATGACATGTTTTTCCAGTTACTTCCTGTTGTCTTGGCAGTACAACTCTATTGTAGTCTATTCAAATGCAATTGTATTTGTTTTTCACCTGCAGTGCATTTGATTACTAAGATCTTTTTAGCATTTTTTTGTAGATGAAAACGTGAATTTTTCTCTGAATTTTTTGTTTTGTGTAATTATAAAGAACAGCATGTAAACCCTTCATGCTGGAAAAGCAGAAGCTGAAGAATAATAAAAATTACAACTGAATATCACTTCAATGAATACTTTTACACTAAAGATGAAAATATCTACTTTCAGTAATGTAGACATGCTTCAACTTAGAAATGCAAAGTGGAAACTCCCCTAAGCTTCACCACCCTAGACCCATGATATATTCAACAGAATACACCCATACAGCAGATCTGATATTCATTACACAATCAAAGCAAGCACTTAATTAAATGACTGGGCTGTTCATAACGCTGTTCACACAGGAACATTACTTTATTTATTATTCATCACAGCTTCTACTGTGACACATTTTAAATATAAGATTGTAATGACTGTTTACTTCTGCCTCACAGGATACTTCTCTGTTAACCACAATACATTCTCATACATAGAGATGGTTGATAAGAAGAGAGGACACACAGAACAAGAGGACACAGTCTCAAGCTGCACCAAGGGAGATACAGGCTAGAATTAAGGAGGAAGTATTTTACAGAAAGAGTGGTCAAATACTGGAATCATCTACCCAGGGAGGTGGTAGAGTCACCATCCCTCAAAGAGTTTAAAAAAAGACTGGATGTGGCACTTGCTGCCATGATCTAGTTGAGGTGTTAGAACATGGGTTGGACTCGATCTTAAAGGTCTCTTCCAACCTAGAATTTCTGTGATTCTGTGATTCTTTTTCTCTTTGACAAATAGGTTTATGAAAACCATGAAGCCTATGCTACAACATCCATTCCTCTTCCATTGTCTATTCTAAACTATGCTTCAGATCTCAAAGGTGTGCACACACATAAGTAATAGAACAGTATATTTAGGCATATTTTTCATCAAATACTTCACTATGACTTTTTAAAAATAAAGTGCATGTAAAAAAAAGCAAAATATGACACTTTGGGTCTAATGGGCTAACAATACTTAACATAGGTTTATTGTTACCATATATTTATCAAAAATAATGTTGCATTTATTGTCTCTTTGTGCTATGATTACTAATATCAGTCCCAGCATTAGACCTTCTTACTTCTCTTTGACTGTTGGCAGATTCCATGATACAGAAATAATCTTTTGGGTGTGCTCTTTACTGGGCTGTGTGGTGAACTAAACAAAAAAAGGGAGAAAAGGAGGAGCTGCTTCATCTATGGTGCCACTGAAAGAAATGCCTAACCTGCCTAAATTAACTAACCTGCCCAGTGCTACTATGATGCATACCTTCTGTTTCAGTTGAGGACACCTGAATAAAACTCTGGTTAATTCCTTGAATAGCAGAACTGAAGCCTAGAAGACTTTAGGAACCATAGCCAGTGAAGTCACTGCAAACACCTTCATTCAGAGGTGAAATGGAAATGAAGTACAAATGAAAAAGAAAGAAAACACCTTTATCATGGTAATGTAAACTATAAAAAGCACATCCTTTTAAATAGAATTTTATGATGCCTTTTTATGCTGACTGCAGAATTGGTTCAAAGTACCTATGAAAATAAATTACAAACTCCTTGTTTGGTTTTTCTGCAACTATTTTATGGAAATTAAACCTTTTGCTAACTCCACTTATATTGTATATTTTCTCATACTGGTAGAATATCACATTCAGAAAAGACTTTCCTTGAATAAAATAAGAAACAGCCATGTTACTTTAATGATGTATCTTCCAGTGAGTAATTGTTGCTATTGTTCTCTTTCCAGGGAGTGTAGTTTCAAAGTTTGCTTACATCCCCCCTAGGAGTAGGTTGCTGCTGATAAAAGGTATTGGTCTTTGTTGATTTCTGTCCTAGTTACTTGTTCCTAATTCTACCTTAGTTTCTGTGCAGCAAGTTTATCTTACTGAAGTACACTTTTGTTGAGAAGTAGAGGGGAATGGAAGAACAGAGTAGTAGATTTAACTGTTCTTTGGGACTGATTCCAGCTAGAACAGACAAAAACAAAACCTAGGAGTTTGTCTGAAATTAAAATTTATCTATACACTTGTTTTTATATAAATATATAAACATACAGGTATGTACTTTTTATCCACATGGTTCCACATGTATTTGTAGAAGCATGCTTGTTCAGCTTCCAATATATGATTTAGGCTTTGCTTAGCATCTACCAAATTTTATCTCAAATATAATCCAGTTGTACAATATTTTAAATTAAAAATCAAAACTGAATGATGAACACATCTAAAGAAAAAAGATTGATATGAAATTCCATCACAGAACCAAAAGTTTAAAGTGATTCAAAGCTTCAAGGTTTCAAAGCTCTGCAAGTTTTTGGTGAAGTAACATGCTTTTATACATTGTCATAAGTCTTAAAAGCTGCACAGTGTGAAAATTTGAATCTGTAGACAACCAGGGAGATAGAAGACACCTAATTTGAGAGTTTAGCTCTGTAAAATTAACGTGAAATTAGGGAACACAGTCTGAGATTTCCAATTTTGTTTCTCATTCCTGAAATGAGAAACTCTTTTTATCTCCTGCTCTTATTTAACTTCAGTATTCCCTATTCTGATCAAGAAGGAATTTTAAATAACTGAATATACTTCTGGAATATTCTTAATTAAAACTTAAGGCATGTAAAATATATTGTTTTACAGTTCCACAAGTCAGCTCATACAGAAAAACTCCAAATGTCTTATTTGCAATGTAAATTTTTTCAGTTTATCACATCAAGCCACTCATATTACTTATGTTTGATTACCTCAAATTGTGTGGAAAAGGTAAATGAATAATTGCATAACAAGGAAAAATTATTTAAAGTATTATCAACAGAACAGAAACTTATATGCAGCAGTATTATTCAGAAAAGATTTCTGAATACAAATATACCACATTCTGCTTTATAGCATTATGTCATCAAAGTAAAATGCTATTTTCTCTTTCTTATGAGACAAGGTACATCAGAATAAAAAATTTTCACACAGAAATGACAACCAGTTTTCTTTGACAGATATGGAAGGTAATAACAAGTAGGCTTTAATGATAAAAAAAAAGATTTTATCTTCTTTACCTTAAAGGTAATTAACAACAATTAAACTGAAAGGTAGCCTTGCCATGTTAATTGGCTTTGGCAAGAGAGTAGAAATCATTTAACAGCTGTAGACTAGATTAAATCATAGCTGGTCACCCCAACCATGATTTCCACTTAGTAAGTCATAAGTAGGAGTTGAAAGACAATCCTAATAATTCACTCTCACTGTCACTAGTAAGGACATACAAAGACAACAGAGTAAATGTGGAAATATGTCCACTATAGCACTAATTGTTTTGACTAATATGTGTCTGTTACCACTCTGTAATCCACTCAGAGGAATTCTAACTTCTTTTTCAAGTTAATGCACAGCTACTGTTTTCTGTGCTGGAGTCAGGTCAAGCCAGAGAGTACCAATAAATCTTTAAAAAATGAACTTACATGTGGAAAGTATTACTAAGATAAATAGACAAAAAAATAGAGTAAAAACCCCATAAATTGAGATGTATTAAAAAAAAAAAAAAACAAACAAAACAAAACAGAGAGAATGCTTTTGAAGGGAATAACAATGGGAAATTTTCAAGAATTTACATTCTTAGAAAACTTGACTTCTGAAACCTATGAGTAGACAAGGAATCCACCAAGGTTAATTCTTGAACTAGTGGCTCTTTTGTTGTTGTAGTTTAGTTGTAATCTAAGAGAGATCATGTTATCTCAAAATTTTATTTACTTTTTGCTCTGCTTTCTAACTGACATTCATAAAAAATCAACTACATGGTCAGTAGTAATGCATCGTTTTATGCTTAATTGAGCAAAATATCATTCTAGTATTTTAATGCAAATTTCTGTGTATTTCATTTGACAAAACTATTTAAATTTTATCATTCTCTATTTTAATTTACATATAAAAACTGAATTTTGAAATTTCTGCTCAAAGTCTACTCAAAGTGGCCAATTGTCGTTCTTATAGAATACAGTATAATGAGCAAGAAAGCAACACATGATAAGACCCTAAGTTTCAACTGCTTTATTTTATGTTGATTCTTCCTGAAGTTCTAATAGAACATATAAAGAATATCTAAGGAAACACAGAAAATTTCTGATCACATTACTATAACACTTGTAATTTTGTTTAACAGGAAGTAAACTTTGTGATAGATGAAAATCAAGGTGATTCTTACGAAGAACATTTATCATCTAACAGCTTTTTCTAGTAAAACAGGTTAATGCTAACATACATCAGGTTTCTTTATTCTTTTTTAATATTGTTTCTCCTGAAAAACAGATTTTCAATTTAAAAATAATCTCTTAGTTCAAAATCACCAAGCAACATGAAAGCACTAAGAGGAACTACTGAACTGCTATATCATTAATTACTCTACAAAAATGTGATTCCTTTAAGTATAAGATCATCTGTCTTTCAGACAATAAGCATTGCCACAAGGTATGCAGAATTGATTTATGAAGAAAATTTGTTTTCTCAGGAAGGTGACAGGTTTAATAAGGGATGAGATTTTAAGAAGACTCTAATTAATGTAATTAAATAATTACCCCTTAACTATCAGCCATGTAAACTAAAATTCATATTGTCATCCCTCATAAAAGAGGAAAACAAAACAGTACAAGGACAACAGTACAATAATAAATGCTAATACAATTTCCTTAAAGGTAACCTTATCAAGTTTATCCAACTTCTCAAAAATGGATATTCTACAGTATATATGTTCCAAAGGTATGCTGTGATTTTCTGCCTCATGCAAATTGTTCCCAGAACTGCTGCACAGTTCTTGCAAAGATGATATATTCTGAAGACTTTTCTAGACTACCTCACAACTGCCTTCCTGAAAAGTCCCTATATGAATTTTGATTAAGTAAAGTAGTTCTTTCAACAGCAGTGACAAGATACGATGACTATGTTTCTGTATATCCATGAAAACTGATCAAAACTATTGCAATTAGGCCCAGTTTGACTACAATGTGGATATGAAGTGTGGGTTTCCTGACACAAAAAATGTGTATTACAGCCTGAATGTTGGTTCTTCCAAGTCAATAAAACAATTATAAGACTAACAGGTAGAGGTGTTTTATCAACACTATTTTCAAACGAATTCTCAGTGGACCTTGGCCCAGATGATGTTGCCGGAGTGCAGATGGCAGATTAAAGTCTAGAAACAGGTAAGAAACTATGCACATTGACAGTTTTGATGTGTTTTTGAGTACAAAGTACATGTTCACAGAAACAGGTGCAATCTTGTACAAAAACACTTTGTGTACATGTTTAATAGCAAGCATTTTGGAAATTAATAGAGTCCATTACTAAAGCTCAGGTTCTGCGTCCCTCAAAAATATGCAGTATTTTTGCAGTAGTAGTTTTGAAGATATATATTTTGCAGTAGTAGTTTTTAAGTTTTATTTAGAAGTGGTTTTGAATGTTTTGGACTTCTATCATGATAAAGGGCAGAGAAGTTCTTTGTGTCCAGTACAAAATGTCAGGTTCTCATGTATCTAATTCAGAGGAGATAATAAGCTGCATTCTGCATAGTGAAATCATCAGCATAGGTTTGAATGAGTACTGAGTTTATCAATATCTGGCCATGAAAAACCATGTATAGCAAAGTAAGATTTCTTCTGACCACCTCTGAAATGCAAAGAAATTACTTTTACCAGACAAATACATACATCCATAGAGACATGATAAGTTATGCCTAATCCCTGCTAAAAGACCTGCCTTGAACTTCCAGACCACAGACAAGACACATACTGCTCAGATAATCAAGAGTTATAGAATTATTTTTACAATAACTTACAAGTAATAATAAAAGAATAAAAAGGTGAAAGAAAAGTCCATTCTATCAAGAAAATAAAACACTGAGATTTGCTAATATATTTGTCTAGGATTTCCCAACCAGAAAATAGTTGAATTATAGTATTATTTAGAATGCTGAAATTTTCTTTTCTAGTAGGATGTTTTCCATTTTCTGAGTTTAAAAAAAAAGGAACAAAAATAATGTTTCATAATGATTAAACCAGATACATATTAAGTACTATCACACATAAAATCATTCCACTGGGAAAGACTCTCCAGCACATGTCATAGACTTAATTTGTCATGAACCCTAACCTATTTCATGCGCTGTACCATACACTAGTCTCAATTGAGACAAAATATGAGTTCTCACTTGAATTGGCATTTCTTTTTTCTGACTATTTGTTTATTTTACAAATACTTTATCAAGTTTTATTTTCAGTACATTTAATATGGACTTTGTTGAAAGAATGTGAGGACTTTTTTCTCCTTTAGAAAAGAACACTAGAGGACTTGACATTTTACTCAATAACTGCAGTGTAAATCTGCTGGGGAAAAATAGCTATTATTACCTATTATAAATTATTGCTCTTTAGCTTACTAGTTCATAGGTCACAAGGATAACACTACAGGGTTTCCCATTGAAGTTAGTGGCATTTTGTTTATGATGAAGAAACTTTGCAGTTCAGATATTTCTTATATTTGCAATACTCACTGTGATTAATTTTAGTCATTATAAAGTATTTTTAGAAGTATTGTTTTTTCATTGTAGAACAGAAAACACCTTGTTCCATGGTGTAGTAGTGGGTAGGTATGCCAGATTTTGTTACAGTATAGGTAAATGTATTTTTTAAAATAATTTATATAACTTCTTAATAAATTAAATTCTATAACAGCGGTACATTGAAAGGGCCACACTTCAGAGAACTGGACACAAGACTGAAATGCCCAGCTCCCTTATAGAAGAAGGCAATTGACCATTCTGAGATATGGTGGAATATAAGATCTGCGAGACTGCTGAATTTAAACAAACCTTCACAACAGATTGTAACCAATTTCTTTTTTAATGTATCTTTTTAAACTTCAGTTCAGACATATGTAAAGATATTCTATATATGCTGGGTTTTTGATAAACTACTTGAAATGTCCGATAAAAAATTATTTCCTAAAAAGGTGACAAGTGGACAGAGCAGGTACAAGGTCTGAACTAAATTGCCATGAAAGGTGTAAAAATTTAAAAAAAATTCATTCAGGATTAATATTCTGCAGTCATCATGATATATGCTTCATCTATGCACCAATTAGTGCCAGCAATGTCTTTTCATAGGCCAGAGTTCAGAGATTTTTTTTAAAAGTCTATTAATTTTAAACACAAAGAGTCTATTGGTTTGGAAGCAGTTAGAAGGCTAGAAAATTTTGTTTTCTAAGACAAATTTTGGTTTTCAGTAAGAAAAATTAAGTTAGCTGTCTTATTTTACAAAAGAGGTAAAGAAGTGAATCTAGTTTAACACATATTGGATTTCTAGTCTGTGATTTACACTGTGGAAATCACAGGGGAGGGAAATTCTACTTTAGTTTCTCTTCTAGTGATTCCCAGAAATTTGCTTCATGACTAAAAAATGCAAACATTTCTGTTACTGTGAAACTCATCTTCCAAAGTACAGGCTTCAAATAAAATCAGACTTGAATCAGACTATGAAGTGATTCATAATTAACTATTTTCCTTTGTAAATTTCAAAAATCAACATAAGCTTAAAGTGAAATTTAGCTGGTAGTGGATAATTGTTTTGTTATTTTGCTTGTTTTGTTTTATTTGTTATTAATTCTGGCTAAAATCAACTTCCCAGTTTTTATGAATGCAGTTTAATTTCTTAGCAAAATTTAAAGGCTGTGGAAGACATTTTACTGTTACTAACACATACTCAGAATAAACCAGAATTGATGTTCACACCTCTTCCGGTTTTGTATGCACTTGTTAATGCAAAAATAATTTACCTCCAATTACTTTCATAGCCTGAGGCTTTTCCCCAGGTAAACAAAAACTACCAGTAGTGAATTGTGCCAAAAGAAAAAGCAAGTGTTGTGGTGTCATTTTTCTTTCTTCGTTTTACTTGTCTTTAATAATTAAAAGTCTTTCAGATTGATAGTCTTGCAGGCATTTCTACTGAAGTCAATAGAAATGCTCACATTTGTAAACTATTTTGACAGAAGTATTTTTGATTGTTTCACAAAAAAATAACAGGTTATACATAGCTGAAGAGCGAACTTGTCAGTGTTTATTCAATGTTTTACTATTGAAAATAATGAAAAAGTGCAACTTTTTAAATCATGGTTTTATTTAGGACTATAAACTTTGGACTCACTTCTATCACTATATCCTGTTGTAACTGGTATAAGTTCACAGATGGTCTTCAGTTGAATACAAAACTTTGGAGCATTTTGGTAGTCAAAATATTTTCTAATCAGCATATCTTATTAGTTAAAACTCTTGTTTTGGTAGCTGGCATTCAAATAAAATACATTTTAAACTAATATTTAATTATATTTTAAATTCATTATCGATTAAACTGGATGGCATAATCTGATCTAACATTTTAATCACAGTTTATTTTGGTTAAATGGAAATTGAAGACAAGGAAACTCATGGAAACTGTAAAAGTATCAATTACAAAAGGTGACGCGGTGAAGTACGTGGAGGGAGGGGAGCCACATTTATAGGACTCACAGTTCAGCAGAAGCTAAGGAAAGGCTTTTATTTTTTTTCCCTAGGAAGATAAGATATTTACCTGTAAGAATCAACAGGAGTACAGATCATGGTTAAAAGAGATATTTAGTAGGTATTTCAGGCTGATCATACCTGAAGGAGAGAGTTGTGACCACAATGCAGCAGCAGATTGAAAAGAGCTAGGAGTTCAAGAGGGAGTTAAGGTAATAGAGGATGAAAGGAACAATGTCCTGCTTGAGGAAATGCTTTGGAAGGAATTCAGAGAGAAACTGATTCCTGAAGGATTAGCATTACTAGCTAATCCTAGTGGATGTGGTGAGTTGAGAGTGGTAGAATACCTTTGGTGAGATAGAGATATAAGAAATGGCTTCACGTGGGCAAATTTAGGGCATACAGGCTAAAGAACAAACAAAACATGTATAGAAAAATTTTCTTTTGGGCTTTTTGTGTTTAGTTTTTGTTTGGTTGAGTTTTTGTTTGTTTGTTTGTTTGTTTTTAATAATACATCTGTTCTCCAAAGTTAACATTTCTATTGTCAGGCTCCTGGATAAAGGGTAATTTCCACAGATACAAAGAAGTGGGCAATGCTGGCAGCAGAGGTGAGGGCAGAGCACAACAAAAGATCCCCAAGCATACACCCAGAGTCAGAGCAGACTTTGCCCTTTGTCCCAGGTGAGCCCAGGAGGCTATATGTAAATATAGTCATATTTACCTGTTTAGACATTTTCCGCTAATGGTCTTTCATTCTGCCAGTGCATAGTGGCCTATTCAAATGTGAATCGATTCAGAGGAATCTTCTAGGACTTGTCTTTAGTGGTAACTTAAGAACTAAAGTGCAAGCAAGAACTGTTTTCATCTGAATAACATTATTCTAATAGTTCAAGACGCTTTTTATTCCTTAAAATTATGCTGAGCCAGTTGCTGCTGACATCACTTTAAGTTTTCAAAGCACGAGCAAGAAAATTTCATATTGTTTTCTCTGAAATATGAAAGAACTAGCAAGTCACATAAGGATCACCAAGAGTCTTCATGACAGAACAAACCACAAAACCACAAGAAAAAAGTATGTAATTCTATACTAAAACAAAAGGAAAAAATTTCATAGATTGAACAATTGTCTTGATCTGCAAAGGAAGAAGGGCTGGGCATGTGAAACTACTGAATTTCGGATAACAAATAACCTAGACTAAGCTAATACTGAGATGAATAATGTTAAATTGCATTCCAGTGATAAGGAAAGAAACCAAATGAACTTTATGCTTGCTATTTATAAAGTGTGTATGTATGTATAGACATAATATTGTCTATACATACATTATATATTATGTCTATACATACATTATAGACAATTATTACTATGATAATACATGTACTTATGTCTTTTTACATCTAATCATATAATCCTATACACTTTATTCATGTCTGTGTAGCATTCCTAGCAAGTCATACTCATGCTTTCCTCCTCTTCTATTCCTTACCCTCGCCTGTCACAGATCTGATCAACTGCCACGTGTTAAATGAAGATAATTTAAAAAAAAATAGTATATTGGAAATCTCAGACATCAATACTCATTATCCAGAGACAAATATAGTAACTTAGTAAATCTGCCAAGCAGAAGATTTGCAGCTGGACAGAATCTTTTCGTATAAAAATATCCTATTTATCCACTTACTTCAACACAGAAAATTAAGACCAGTCAATCACTAAAAACCAGTAATTTTTGAACATTTGATTTATAATGTAGATTATAATTTAAAAGTCATATCTGAAATACTTAAGAAAGGAGGAGATTAAGTGAAATTCTCTTTAATTTAAACACTTTTCAAAATCTTCTGAAAAAAAGTCCTTTGGAGTATAATACGGACACAAATGAAAGACAGAAGTCTGTGCATTATTTTTCAAATAAATTAATATTAATGAATTTCATTTTCACATGAAGATCAAAAACTATTTCCACATGTTTCTATGCATTCTAGCACAGAATATAATATTTAAATCTCAACAAAATACTAGGATTCCTGTGAATCAGAAAATGGAAAACTGCAGATTTCTTTTCTTTCAGTAAATCATCAAACTGAATCTTTACTGTCTCAGTTTAAACCAGGAAAAGTGTTATTCTAAATCCTTGCCAAAACATAAGAAAGTGATACACATGCACTTATTAAATATTTTTTAATAAAGCTCAATTTCTCCAGAAACATTATGGAAAAAATGAACATGAAAAATATTTGAAAAGAAGGGGCCAAAGTCCAGCATTCCAAAAGAAGGAGCCAATCCACTTTTGGGGATTTTTTTTCTTGTTCATGCTAGAAGAGCAATGAAATAAAGCATAAAGCTTGTTAACCTCAATAGTGGGTGATTTTCCTAACTTCAGGGAACTATGTCAATTTGGAAAAAGAAATGACAAAGAATTATAAGATTGAGGAGATAGAGAGGTATCAAGGAAGACAAAAAGGTAGCAGAATCCAACCTAACGTGGAATATAATTGTCTTGTCTAAGACAGACAATTGAAGTGTAACTGGAAAACAAAGTCAGGAGACGGCAAAAAGAAGCTGACAAATCCTGAGGGACTTGAACTCATGTTGGAAGACTGAAATTGATTGACTAAGTACAATTCAATACATAAGATTGCTACAGGATTGCATAAAAATTCCAGGTCCTGTGGTCCAGAGGAACTGACAGAACACTCATACAAGAGGATTTTTGTCTTGGAGTGTAACTTTGACCAATAGGTTTTTAGTTATCTTTAATTGACTTTGATCCCTTCTAAAATCTCAGTAACAGTCTGGTTTTACGTTATTAAAAGTTAAATGCTGGCCATAATTGTGTACACCACAAGTTACTACTATATACTGTAATAATTAAGAGAAATACTAGAGTGTTGAATAAATACCATGTCAAATCCATTATATGGGTAGCTTACTTAACACACCATCTTAACTTCCAAATAAAAAACCAAATCCATAACCTTAAAAACAGTATGCTTATGCAGCTTTGTGTACATTACTTGTGTAGGGGTTAATTTTGTATATGGGTTACTTTTTAAGACATGGAAACTTTATTAAATTTTAATACGTAGATGTCTGCAACTGGAAATTTTTACACAGTGAAGTATTAATTTGACAGGTAGTACACTCAGATTATTCAGGATTTTTTTTGTATTATATGCATTCACCTTGCTATGGAGTGGCTCATACTTGTTCAAAAGCCTTAAGGATAGCAAAAAACTCCTGTCAATTTTACTTCCTTCACATCTAAAGAAATCAGCATAAAAAAACCCCCAAAAACCCTAATTCCCACCATTTCTAAAAAAAAAACCTTTTAGGAAATATTCACCTTTTTCCCAAACACAACAGCTTTCTGCACCAAAGATTATACAAACTGAACTTGATTGTAATTCTTGCTCTCAGGGGAAGCTGCTTGCTATTTGGCAGCTCTTTGATTTGCGATGCTTTGATTTTGTAGCCTCTTATCTGTTTCATAATTCACACTCTCCTTGCCTTCCTTAGCAGCAAATATATTTTATCGCAATGGCAGACCATGCTGAAAATGAAAATACAAAAAAAAACCCAAAAAAAAATAAAATGGAAGGTGTCCTTTATGCTTCCCCTAACTTTTTTGCTTAATACTTCTATGTCTATGGGTTTTTTTTAAGATGGTTAATACTCAGGTAGCATCACTCTGTATGCTTTTGGCACAACACAGTACTCATATTTGTCCCACTGTAGATAATTTTGAGCTCTCCATGCAATTTTGGCTTTTTTTCTTATGTCTACATACGTAGACAGCTAGATTGAGCCTCACATCTTGGAAGCTTAGCATGTGTGTTGAAGTTTGTTGGGAATTGCTAACATCATTACCACTTTTTATTGTCTTCTCACAACACTTTATTGAAGTAGAAAACAAACATTTTCTTTTCTCCTCATTTCTCTTTTAATTTCACAATATGCAAACTTAAATTACTTTTAAATCTATGAAAGACAGAACTTCTTATGTTTGAGTTCACTGTACCCCAACTACTTATCTTGTTATGCATATTACACAAATAATTATTCTAATTTCGCCTAATAAAATGTGGTCATATATGGATTGGCTTTGATAAATATTGAATTAATGATAAATTCCTAGCAATGACACCAAAAGGAAGAGCTATATGCTCCTGGTCTAGTAATGGTTCTGCTAATTCATTTATGATATAGGAAAGATCAAGAAATACATGAGTTCTGTAGCATTTTGAAACAAATATTCTACTCATTTTGAAACAAATACTGTCTCAAACATTCATTGCCACTTCAAACTGGTTTTACAAATCTCAGGAAAAATGTATTAAAACTTGTCCTGAAATATAATTATTCAAAACTAACCAAACAAGAAGCCCAACAACAGCAAAAAAACTACATCAAAAAACACTCATTTCTAAAGATCAAATTTTCAATAATATTAAAAGTAGTTTAGTAAGCATTAATGTATCATACTTTCAGCTTTAATTAATTAAGTACGGATTAATGCTAGGGCGATAAAAAACTCAGTTACTAGAGAATTCTTTATAGGACAAATTCTGTGATTTCTTCCAATGGGAAACCATGAGAAACATAATAATATATTTTTTGTTACTGAACACCATGATTCTTGGCAACACTTATAAATTAAAATTATTGGCACAGAGCTATCAAGACTGAAATTGTGCTGGAAAGTACTATATACCCATGCATGAGAAATAGGCATTCTTGCAATACAGCTTTAAAAAAATTATAAGAAATAGAGTCTATCACATATATCTGTGTAGCCACCAGGGTGATGAAGAGGTAACTTAACACTTTTCTAGATAAAATGTTATATTATTAATATTTTTTTGCTTTTATCCTCCCACCTATTGAAAATATAAATGCAGAAATAGAGCAAATTACTAGTGATTAGCATAAATGTAAATCCATCGTGTCAGATTTCATGCTCCTCACTGACCAGAAATCAAAATCACACATCTTCCATGCCTCTGAAGAGAAATAAATTTACTTGTAAATGTCACAAATCATGTTAAAATAATTATTCAGATAATATGTTTAGGTTTTTATCTGCTAGAATATCATAAAGTACCTTCCAGAACAGTAGAATTTTCTTTTAACACAGCTGATATGTTTACATATTTATACCATGAAACCATGCATTTTATTTCTTTAACAGAGCTCTACATTTCAGTGTGGGTTTTTTTAATATTCACACCAATAATTTTTGAAGTGAGAGAGGAAGCATGTTGTCACAGACTGAAAAAAAATCGAATTTATGCATTTTATTTTGCGTCTCGTGTAAATACAAGAATGAACCAGATGTGTATTAATTAAGTGTGGGCAGATGACAGCAAGGCACAATGGTACATTGCACCAGCTGTGAAGATTGCACACAGCTTTTTTTCCCCCCATCAGTCCATTTTCATATTATCGAGAAAACATTCAAAGTGTCAGAAAAGGTGTTAAAAGATAATAATAGTGAGAAGTAAGAATTCATCATTGCTGAATCTTCAAAAACTTTTACCTGGTTTGCATTGCAATCCCACTTTCAGGTGAGAGAAAAAGAAAGAAATTTAGAAAGTTTACAGCTATTCCAGTTACCTTTTATCAGTCCTCATTTTGCAGGCAATGAAAAACTAAGATAATTTATGAAATTGCCTCCCAAATACTATGCCACCATGACAGCATACATTGCTTTAAGTTTAAAAGACACATGCACTCTTCACAAAATCACCATACTGGAAATAAGCATTTTAAAGGTTTAAATAAATTAAAGGCCAAAAATAGTAAAATAACATACAAAAAAAACCCCAAACCCAAAACAAAGTCAAAGTATTTCCATTAGCTAAAGTGGGTTTGGTCTTCCTTTCTCCTCCATTATGAAGTGAATGCATTCTTTGGCCAAATATATTATCATTTTAGGAAATAGTGAAGGTAGCAAGATGGGGACATGACTCAGATGTTATCATTAAGGAGAGACAAGAAAAGAAAAGAAAGATAATTCCCTCTAAAGAAGCAAGTAATGGAAAAGTAACTGTAAAGCACACAGTTTTTTTCACAGTTGCTCTTCAAAATTTTGAAGTTTAGCACATGCAAAACCTTTTGGCAAATCTAATCTCATAATCCAATTCACTGTAATACTTAAAGAAATCAAAAATTGTAAGACAATATTTGACAAATACAGGAAAAGATATCATCCAATTCAGGTACTTACAGAATATATTTTAAAGATTATTGCTGCTACCATCTGATTTTTTTTTGTGATGACAGAATGTGGCATAGGACTCATTGACACTTTTCCTTCCAGAACCTTTTAGAATTAAATGTTCTTCTTCAGGAAGTTGACTCTATATAAGCTTTTCCATTAGTTGCAAGCAAAATTAAGGCTGCCTAGCAGAGAAAAACTAGATTAAATTACTTCTAAAAATTCCTCCTGCAATCAATACCACCACAAAATACCCTAGTAAAAAAACCTTTTAATCGAAGTATATAAATACTATCAGAAAATGTTTTCTGATATTACCTCATTTAATACTTAGTTAAGTGGCTTTGCTGTTTAGGTGTTTTCAAAAGCTTTAAATGGCTCATGAAGCTAGTTTTGGGCAATTTTATTGGGTTTGGATATTTAACCAAATGATCTTGATGTCCATTTTGCATGCACAATGGAATTTGCTTTAACTGCCACTCTCTAAGGAAAATAAAAAATCCAATAAAGTAATCATTTTGATTAGTAAAGACTCCTAAATGTGCTAAGTTATTGGTAAGCAATTTTTATTTATATTTTTTTATATGGATGCTGTATATTTAGTAAAAAATGCTAACATTTTATTTCTCAGTAAACAGACAATTAATACACCCCCAAATATGCATTTTCAGTTTCTCTTAAAAAGTATTTGCAAATTCAGATCAAATGGGCCAAACAAATTTAATAAAAGTAGGTTTAGTAAGAAGTAATCTACAGATAGTTCTGTTTTCAGCTTGCTTCCTGATACATTCCCGTTTTTTCAGTGGTAGACTTAGATTCATTAATCTTGCTTCACTATTGTAATCATACCTGAAATATCCACTTTCCATGGAAATATTTATCCTCCCCGTATTTTTGAGCCTCACTGCTTTGAATTAATCTAGCTATTGCATTATACAAAATCATTAAAGAAAATAAATACTCAGTGCAATCATTCTAATGGATAGACTGTACAAAATGCCCAGGTTGATGCCACATTGAAGTGACAAAATTCTGTTTTCCCACCTCCTTGCCGAAGAGCTGTGACATATTTTTGGAGTATTTCTACTATTTTCAATTAAATAAGCTTCATTTGCCACAAAATTATTATTTAGGTGAACTAAGAAAACATCAAGCTTTAAGAATATGTCTTCTCAGCTTGTCCAATAAGACATTATTTTTAGTTGTAGGTTTAAATCACCTGAAGTAGAGGAAGACCACATTTTTTTCTTTAGGAAGGAGGTAGAGGAGAATAAAACATCCACACAGAGATATAAAAAACATTGAAAAATTTCTGATTCTGCTCCCCTTGTTGAAGAGCACTCAGACCTTGTAGCTGTGATCTCCATGAAACTTCAGGCACCATAGGCTGTCCTCTGAGATGACTCATATTGTATCTGTGGCATTTTTATATCTGCACAGTGAATTCAGTAGAAAATTCTTAAGAGATTACTATTTTATATATGTAGTGATCAGGATTGATACTGACCTGATATTGGTCATTCTTGACCATTCCCCTAACGGCAACTTCTCAGTCCCAGATATATTTAAACAGTATAGACAAATATACATATACAATAAATGCAATATAAGTACCTGTGTGTATTTTTGTATATATGTGTTCAGTTCCAATAGAGATAAAAAAAATCAATACATTATTTCCAGTTCATACATAGTTCAAATAGCTTCTAGTTCTGTTGGGACTTTTAGATATACAGACATAGGTTAGCTACAAAAAAATATGTCCATGCCTTCACACATATAAAAACTTCTGCACAACACAGAGCACAGGGATTTTGAAATTCCACTGTGCATTTCTTCTTTCTATTCCATCTTCATCCAAATTCAGTTTTGATACATAAAAATTAACAATTTAAGGACTCAGAGTTAACATTGCAAGAAAAACACAGTGGTAACCTCAATCTTCTGTTTCATGCTTTTTCATCTCAGAGGAAGACTGAAACAAGAGCAATGCTTTGAGTAATTTGAAAGCATAGCTCCTTCAGGAATCATAATGTCAGTGGCCAACCTAATAACATTGAGAAAAAGAATTATGAAATTAATTATACTTTGTGCCTTCTGATCCCAATAAACAAGTTGAATAACTTTTTGCTTTTTTGTGTTGAAAAGATCAACAAGAATCAAAAAGAAATGTGTTTCTCCAAAGAGGGAAAAGATAGCTTTAATTGCTAAAAATTTGTGGGTCACTCACATGTGAAAAAGAACTGATACTCTACCTAAGGTAAGTATCCTACATTTCTACTATAATCCCAGGAATTATATTATTGTCTGCTTTTTAAAACAGATATTTTTATTAAATTGTACCTATTAGATTTCCAATCTTGCATTTTTGGTAGCTCCCTCTTTCTTACTGACAAAGTGTGAATGATTGTATGACTCAGATTATTAAGGTGTCTCATCAGATGTGAATGACAAAGCTATTTATCTGCACCGCTCTTTCAGGAACACAAAGTTATTACTGAAATTTCAAATGAAACATAAGCTCTACAAGCCTTTTTCTGATACCTACTCTTTAGAAAACTATTTTGAAACTCCTTGAAAAAATGTTTAGCTAGGAAATATTTGCTTTAGAGATATTGATACTAAAGACAAGCATTTAGAACTTCACTTGTTGTAACACTGTGAATTTAGTAGAAAAAATTCTTCGGTTTGTGGTTGCTTACACTAGATGGCACTGATAAAGTACTGCCCAGTTAACTAAATGTCTTAAAGTAGCTTTCTTTTATTTGGAATACTTTATTTCATTATTTGAAAAAGAAATTAAATAAGACATCAACATTGTTTTACCACAAATAGAAGTAAAAGGGGAAATTAAAAGAAGAAAGGGAAATATTTTAGGTCCCTGCATATTTTTTAAACCTATAAGTTTCTGAATATTGGCTTCCTCTGGCAGTTACACAGACACACTTTACATACTGTAAGAGACAGAGCATGCTTGCCCCAAATGGAACTAGCCTAAATTTACAAAACTTCAAAAACTGTGGCTTGGGTGGGTCGTTTTTTGTTTGTTTCTTTGTTTGTTTGTTTCTTTGTTTGGTTTAGTTTTGGGGTTTTTGCATGTTATTGGTTTTTGGTTTTGTTTCTTCATTTGTTTGGTTTTTGTTTTTTTTTTTTTACCCTAGGAAGGGATGATATTTAGAAGAGTGATTTCTCTTCCACCTCAATCAAAGGAAAGCTTTTTTACCATTCTGATTTCTACTGAGCAGAGCAGGAGCTTAATGCAAGACCCTCATGCAAGGAGTACACATCTCATTTTGTGGTCTCTCCAAGAATATTCAAAAACATTATCCAAGAATATGAGTAACACCTCTGTAAGGCTTATCTCTGCACTGTGGGGAGAGACACAAGTTTTTCTGGATGTAATTACCAGAGAAGGAAACCCAACTGAACACTCTAAGCAGCAGAGCTTTGTATCCTCAAGTAAAGCTGAAAGGGTCTAGAAATACTAGTCTCACACACCTAAAATTGGTCTCTGTGACTGCTCCCTAAAGTATACATTTTTGCATGTCCTCAATCAACATACATCCCAATTCCATTTATATAAGATGATGTCCAAGAATCTGAAAGAGTACTGCTAGCTGTATGCATAAATGTAAGTCATTACCTGTTGCATGTAAGCTACCTTATTTGCGAAGGGCATCTAAATGCATTATTGCGTTTCTGGTCATAAAAAAAAGGTTTCTTTATAAACTAATATTTTATAAAGTAACAGAGAGTATGACATAATCTTTCATCTTTGAGGGTAGATAAGATAATAACTTAGTATCTGAGATCTGTTATTTCCCTTTGCTTTTTTGTTCTAATTTTAGAATAAACAATGAGACCTATTTCAGAACAAGCAAGTAGTTATGCTATGGTTCATTTAATAGTTTTTTTAAATTAAAGAACAAAAAAAACCTGCAAACCAAAACAGCTGAGCTGTAGCTTCAGTAATTACATATTTAAGTTTTTTTTCTTAAAAAGTATCCTGGAAATTTTTTTCTAACTCCACAGAACTCACTTTACACATACAGCACCTATCTTGAGGCCATTTTTACATGTAATAACAAGCAATTATATTTGAAGTATTGAAATGCATTGGCTAAATGTCATTCTTGAAAGGATATGATCCAAACTCTCTAACACACTCTTTCACATCTTCACCCTGTCCTTTGTTCTTTTTAGCTCTAAGCACTGGCTGACTGTAATTGTCATTGTTGAAGAATTCCTGAAGACACAAGAAAATACATCTCATATACTGTTAAACAAAACAAAGATATTGTCATGATGCCATGATGCTTGTTTTAAGTCACACCACATCTCTGCTTATACAGACTTTCTGGATACAAAACATTCTCTCAGGATATTTTTACCATTTGAAATGGTAAAAATACCATTTCAAAATCCTAATTTTTATCTCTTTGCCTTCTATATCTTAAGCAGATGTTTTAATATTATCTTGTCAAATATACAAACCAGAATTATTCTTACCCTCAGCATTGCAATTGAGAAGGTTTGTACAATGAGTTCAGAATAATTTCTTTTTCAGCTGTCAACATCTTGGCTCATTCACTATTTAAAATAAAATACATGTTACTACTCATCCCTCTACTGGAAAGTGATTGACAGCATCTTCTCTGGAAAGCACAGGGCAGCAATACGGAATTAAGTAAAGATAGGTATATGGTCATAGAAAATGTCAGAAAAAACATCATCTATTTATTAGTTGTATGCAATGCGCACAATTTCTAGGGATGTATTTAGAAGTTCCATTCCCAAAGAAGCATGAAGATAGAATGTGTGTCTCAGGGAGGCTAATTATTCTTTTAATTTCCTTTATAACAGGCATTAGCATTAATTCCATGCAATAGCCTTTAAAAAACAGTACTATAGACCAAACTGGATTAAATAAAATGAGTAGTTATTGTATATGGATGCCTAAAGTGTAACAAAAAAAACCAAAACCAAGTAACAAAAAAATTTCCAAATACAAAATATTTCAATACAGGAGTCATTTGCAGATTCTAGATTCATTCATTTGTCATGATACGATACCACAGGTCTGGGAAGACTGCCGCACTATCAGTTAGCTGATACACAGGTAAGCTTGGTAAAATATTTTTGCAATTACAGACTTATATCCTGAACATAATATAACCTAGGGAAAAATAAAGTCTTGTATTAAAAAATGAGATATCTTAAAAATGTTAGTTAGCTTTGTTGAAACTGACTTAAACTAAAAAGAAATAGAACCAGAGTTCTTTAGAATGTTGAAGAAAATAATGCATCACACAGCAGGTTCTCTTATTTAATTTCTTAATAAGCTTAAGAGTTCAAAACTAGGTTCCATTTCAGCTGCATACAATCAAACATCATATCACATTTGTACTACAGCTTGCTTATCACATCAACAGGTTTATGATTTTGCCTTACAGTTCATAAATTGACTCAAGAATGAAAAATTTACTCATATAGCCTGGAAGAAATATAGAAAGATCCTCCAAGATGCCAGGGATCAGTCTAGGAAAAGTAAAGCACTGACAGAATTAAATCTGGCCAGGGATGTGAAGGGCAACAAGAAAAACTTCTGCAGGTGTGTTGGTGATAAAAAGAAGACTAGATAAAGTGTGGGCCCTCTCTGGAAAAAAAAAAAAAAGAAAAGAAGAGCTGGTTATGGTTTTGCAGGACATGGAGAAGGCTCAAAAACTTTTTTCCCTCGGTCTTCAACACCAAGTGCAGTAGCCACATTCACAAAGTTGCCAAAGGCAAAGGCTGGGCCTGGGACAGTGAAGAGTGGTCTGCTGCAGAAGACTGAGTTTGGAAACACCTGAGGAACCTGAGGGCAAACAAGTTGATGGAAATTGATGAAGGAACTTGCATGTGCAGCGACTAAGCCACTATCCATTTTATTTGAAAAGATGTGGCAGTCTGAAGAAGGTCCCACTGACTAGAAAAGGGGAAAAATAAGCCCCATTTTCAAAAAGAGAAATATGAACACCCAAGGTACTACAGGTCAGTCAGTCTCGCTGCTGTCCCTGGCAAGATCATGGACCAGATCATCCTACAAAATTATGCTGAGGTGCATGGAAAGCAGAGAAGTAACTGATGACAGCCAGCAAGACTTCACTAAGTGCAAATTGTGCCTGAAAAATCTGCTGGCTTTCTGTCATGAGGTTACAGTGATGGTGGATAAGGGAAAAGCTACTAATGGTAGCTCTCCTGGTATTAGAGCCAGTACTTTTTAACATCTTTGGTGACATGGTGACATGGAGAGCGGGATTGAGTAAACCCTCAGCAAGTCTGTTGTCAGCACCAAGCTCTGCGGTACAGTTGACACACTGGAGGGCAGGGATGTCATCCAGAGGGTCTTTGATGCACTTGAGAGGTGGGCCCATGCTAACTTCATCAACTGCAATAGGGCCAAGAGCAAGATGCTGCACTTGAATGGGGGAAATCCCAAGCCAACCATAGGGTTGTCTAAGAATAGATTGAAAGTATCCTGAGGAGGAGGACTTGGGGGTGTTGGCTGACAGTAAGCTCAAACATGAGTTGGAAATGTACACTCATAGCCCAGAACAGCAAGCGTGTGCTGAGCTGAATCCAAAGCAGTGCAGCGAGTAGGGTGAGGAAGAGAATTCTTCTCTGTCCCCTGTGGAATGCTGCATCCAGGTGTGGGGCACTCAATACAAGAAAGATGTGGAGCTCTTGGACTCAATCCAGAGAAGAGTCATAGAGGTGATCACAGGGTCTCCTTTGAAGTTGTTCACCCTGGAGAAAGAAGTGGAGATCTTATTGTGGGTTTTCTGTACCCAAATGGGGCCTAAAAGAAGGCTGAAGGAGGACATTTCACAAAGGCCTGTAGTGACAGCTCGAGAGGGAATGGTTTCAAACTGAAGAGAATAGGTTTGCATTAGATACTAGAAAGAAATTCCTTACTTTACAGGTGGTGAGGCACAGGAACAGGTTGTCTAGAGGAGCTATGAATGCTTCATCCCTGGAAGTGTTCAAGACATGGTTGGATGGGACTTTAAGCAGTTTGGTCTAGTGCAAGTTGTCCATGTATACACATTAAAATATGTATAAATTATTTAAACATAAAATAGTTTATCTCCCTAATATTCCATCTCAGGCATGGAGTTATTTTGAGATAAAGAATGGTTAAAAATTCTGTAACTAGAGTTTTAACTTTAGCGCAGTTCTGCTTGCATTTAGGTACAAGTGGTTAAAGAAATCCTGCATACCTGCAACAGTGGTTTTGAGATTCTCAGAAAACAGGAGCCAATAGCTTCAATTACTAAATTATGAATGAGAAAATGAATTGATTTTTCAAACTCTTAAGTGCTTAAGGAGATGTACACATTTTTAAATGCAGTGGGTAAACATAGAAAGGTGCATTTCCAGATATCTCAAGAAATGGATATGTTTCAAAATATTATTCTGCTCATTTCTTAGTTTTGTGACTCAGTAATTTTAGGAAATTTTACCTCAAAGATATACTGTGTAGAATTAAAAAAATGTTAAAGAGAAATGGTACCTAAACATTGCGTTTTATAGATAATTGAGGAAAAGGCTGAGGAGCTCTTTTAAATCATTAGTGTGTAGTTAGAAGAAAACAAAAGCGCTATCTACAAATTTTTATTTTGGAAGACAACTTAAAGTACTGCTGTTGAAATAGTACTATATGAATGCAATAACATGCAATGCAATATTTAACTAATACAGATCACCTGAAAAAAATGTTAGAATTTTACGTGTAACCACAATATTTATCCTGATGCTCACTTTTCCCTTTTTGTATAGGATAGCACAGCTTTGACCCAATAGGAGAAAAAATTGGTGTAATGAGCATACTTACTCTTTGAGCATTTTTCCAGTCTGCTAGTGAACTAATCCTATCAATTACGCTAACTTAAATTTTACTTTGATTAAAAAAACTCTGAATTATTAGTAGTTTTTGCTTTAGTTTAGTCATTGAAAAATTCAGTGAAGTTGAAAAATTTCAATGAAACTTGGCATAGCATAGTGGACTGCTAAGCTAACATTTTATAGCACATCTACCATGTTATTTTCATACCACTTTTGTAGACTTTGTCTCTTATTTTACAGACTTGGACTGAAAGACTACCAAATTACAGAGCTCATCAATTTAAATTGTCACTCAGAAACCTAGAATAGTTATTTACAGCTGAGATTGAAACTGTGAGAAATATCTTATGACTTTCAGGTAATAAAGGTGCAAATTGCTTACCCTAGCAGTACATGGAACAGAAAAGAAGAGGTTTAATTTTAGTAAGACTTATTTAAATAAAATCCTTTGAAACTGGCAGCAAGGGGTAGCAGAGAACATCTTTCCCTCTATTAAAAAAAAAAAAAGGAAGAAAAAAAAGCAATAAAAACGTGGTTTTCACACTTTTTTATTCTTCAAAACGTACACTTATCCAAAAACATTTTAATTTTAATTTATTCATATGTTAAATTTCAACAGATTATACTCATCATAGATGAGTAATCTCAGTTCATTTTATGGTTACTGACATGGTAACAAAATAATCTCAACAAAACACCACATTAAAAAAAGTTTGAGACATTGACCCCAGTCTTCACCAGTCCCTGGAGAACAGGCAAAAAGCCTGGAGTGAGACTGACATATACTTATTGATAAAGAGTTAGCTCACTGAATACTCAAGGAAATCAGACATTAATTAATCTCTGTGCCCTAAGGAATGCACCCAAATTCCAGCAATGCAGGACCACTAATTTTTGAACAAATGTAGCAATTGGAAGAGGTGCTTGAGAACTGAAGGATAGCACATTTCCTTACCATCAACAGGGGCAGGAAGGAGGATTCAGGGAGCTACAGGCCCATCTGGCCTGACCTCCATACGTGGGAACACGGTAGAACAAGTAATCCTGTGAACTCACCCGACACAAGAGTTAACTACAGGTACCTGGAGTAGTAAACCCAGATTCACCAAGGGGAAGTCCTGCTTGGCATATCTGATAACCTTCTACATTCAAATCACAAGTTTCTAGATGAGGGAAGAGGAGAAGATACTGTCTAGCTTCACTTTAGTAAGTCTTCTGACACCTTTTTCCATAACTTCCTCATAATCAAGAGGAAGTAGTACTGGCTGGATGAGCAGACAGTAAGATGGGCTGAGAGCTAGCTGTGTTAACAGGCCCAAACAACAACAAAATATAGGAGAGTAATGAGCACCATACCCCAGGGCCAAATACTGGGTCCAATCATGCTCAATATCTTTATTAATTATCAGGATGATCAGGCAAAATATACCCTTAAAATATTTGATTATGTTGCAGGACAGGGAGGGGAAGACAACATGCCAGAGGGCTGTGCAGCCATCCAGACCGCGTAAGGTTGGAGAAGTGATCTGACAGCAACCTCATACAGGTAAATAGAAAGCAGTGCAAAGTTCTGGATCTTAGGAGGGGAAGGCATGCAGGATCCATGATGGGCATTATTCTTCTTCAAAACTTCTTTACAGGAAAGGCTATAAGGGATCAGAGCTGCACGTGGGAACAGCAATGTGTTCACAGGACTAAGAAGGCCATAGAACCTTCGTAGAGTGGATTAGTAGGGACATTTCAAGCAGGTCAGGGGACATGGTGTTTCCACTCTACTTAGCCCTGGTGAGACCACATCTAGGGTATTCTGTCAACCTTTATTTCCCCAGTACAAGAGAGACATGTAGCTACCAGAGTGCATCCAAGACAAGATGACTTAGGGGCTCAAGAATCTCTCCTGTGCAGGAGGACTGAGAGAACTGGGAATGTTCAGCCTGGAGGAGAAAAGCTTCAGGATGATGTCTTTAATTTGTACAAACAGATAGGGTGCCAGTATAAAGAAATTGGAGCCAGGTTGTTTTCAGTAGAGGCCAGTGACAGACAAGAGACAATGGGCACAAACTGAAGCACAGGTACTTCCATCTGAACAGCAGGAGGCACTTTTTCCTCTGTGAAAGTCACTAAACACTTGCACAGGTTCTCAGAAGGGTTGTGAACCCTTCTTGAAGATACTCAGAAGCTATTTGAACATGATCACAGCCAACTTTCTGCAGGTAACCATGCTTTAGTAGGGAGGTTGTACAAGAGCCTCTTACCACCTTTAACTATGTGTTTCAGTGATTCTCTTGCTTAGTGATTCTGGAAATCCTGTGGTTTTAATAATTGCAATAAATTGATCACCAACATTTGTCACACATATGCCATGTGAATCTTGACTGATTTTCCCACATTTAAACTCAGTATACTGCTCAATGACTAACCCAAGGGATACAAATAACCTGCTTCAATATCAAAATACACACTAGTTCTCCCAGTTACTGTGAATATAGAACCTAGCTTACACGTAATAATGCATAAGCTAGGTCAGAGTCACAGCATCTCCCATCTGCTAAAGGGCTGTATGAAATAAATGAGTTTATGGAAGGTTATTTCTCCCTGACATACTATTTTACCTTCTGGCAATACAGTTTTAGCTTCTGGCAATTGCCATTTAGGGACAGAGAAAAGGTAAAAGTTAATAAAGCCTGTACATGAGGTTGTAATTTGGAAGAGATACCTGCTATTTGTTGTTACTTCTATCCAATATTATTAACTAATATAGTGTATCTAGTAATGTGCAATTTTCTATGACTGTTTTCTTTTACTTTAAAATATTTGGGCAGGTTTCAGTCCAAATTGTTGAAATAATAAGTCATTAATGGTGACTAACAAGCAAGGGATTTCTAAAGATAGGTTCCTGAGAATAATGGTAATAAGTTTCAAATAGAAACATTGTCATTTTTTCAGCAAAATGTGCTTTTGAGCATAAGAGAAGGGAGGAGAGGGTTAATTCAATGATAAAATTCAAAACAGGCCAGCGAATAAAGAGCTTACTGATCAGAATCAGGGAACAAAAGAAACAGCACTTGCCAAAATGCAAAATAAAATTCAAAATCCTTTTGCTGCCACCTTTCAAATCTGTTTTCCATACACCCCATATGAATCTTTAAATTAGTTTGTTTCTACATACCTCTAGTTACATGAAGAAACAAGGAATTTCAACATTTGATAGCATGATAAAACATTCTTTCAGTGTCAAGTTGATTGGAAGTTCTTCAAAGGGGCTATTGTTTCTGGATAAAAGGTAGTTGAAACATATAAAATAAGCGCATACTTTCTTGCTGAAAACATGAATAAGTATAAATAAAAGGAGGAAAGGATACAGGGTAAGAAAAAAGTTATCACTTTTTACACTTAATGTTAGTATTTTATGCATTTTTACTGTATTTAAATATATGCATGCAGTAATTGTTTTAAAAATGTATGAAATAGTTTACTCCAGCTTTAAACTTTAAAAGCCCCCCCTGCTTTAACACAGTAAGTTATATACTATTGGTGTAGATTAAAAAAAATATACACCTCACTTAAATTTCAACATGCTGACCAACAAATATATTGTTCAGTTTAAATTATTAGAAAAAAATGAAGTAGATTTCAAAGTAGGAATTATCTTCCAGAATTCAGTACTCAGGATTAAAAAAAGACTAAAAAACTAACTGATTTCAGGTCTTGTGATAGAGGTGGTGTGTACTAATCAGATATATGCCACAAAGCAGGTCTAGATTTGCAGAGGATGTCAAACATCCATGGAAGTGGATGGAGTTAAACTCAGGAGGATCTAAAATTTCAACTAACTAAAGTAGATTTTAATAAATAAACCCATCTAAACACATGGGGGATTTTTAGGTCAAAATCACAGAAATATTTAAATGAGATACTAAAAACATCCAGTCATATTTAAAATGACGTCTTATTTTTATTTTTCTAAAAGATCAGTCATTCTGAAATTCTGATAGATACTATAAAAGAAAAAAATAAAGAAATTAAGAACTATGTTTTGGAAAAATGAGTTAAAGTTATTTTAGACTATTTTTGGACCCTCCCTCTCTCTCTCTCTCTCACTCTCTGTGTAGTGTTTTTCTTCTATTTAAGATCAGATGGGTTCTTTATTTTTCAGCCTGAAAAAATAGAATTTGTAGTAGAAAACAAAATCAGAACATTGTATGTATTCAAAATTAATATAACTTTGTATAAATATAAAGTGTTAAGGCACACAGCTTTGTACTGAAAGTCATCTTTATATATGTGAATTTTGCAAAAATCTGTTTTTCCTTCTTTACTTATTTGGTGCTTCCCATGATAAATGCTTACATTTTTGAGTAAAGTCAAAAAAGAGCGAGGGATACAGAAATTATCTATATAGAAACATGCAACTGCGGAAGAACCTCTGGTACTAGTCTGGTACTACCTGGTACAGAGGAGTCTGCACTATTGCAGACTTCCAGAAATATTATGAAAGTGGATCTTTGTGCATATTTTTCGGGAAAGAGCTCTGGCCCCGAACATACCTTACACTCTAATAGCAGGAATAAGGGATATTAATTGATTTTGCTGGTATTGTGCAAGGCTCAATATCTCATAAGATCACTTAGAGACAGGGAGAAAAGCAAATTAGACATTTCATAATTATGGAAAGTCTTTCATAAGCAAGGATGAGTTGACCTACGTACTTCAAGTATCAACCAGATGTAAAAAAGAAAAGAAAGATCCCACACCAAAACAAAAACCCCCTACCACAAGCATCAAAACTTTAACCTTTTAACTAAACTCTTGCTATTTTGACAATCCTTTGAAAAAGAGTCTTTGCATTAAACATATATATCTGGCCCACTAATTCATCAAATAACAAGCAAAGCCCAATATGCAATAAAAGATTTTTCCAAAATGCTAACAATACAAAGGATTTTATCAGTTCTATGAGAAGTACTTTGATGCTTAAAATAAAGATTGTTGTGAGGTATGAGACAAATGAAGTGTCATCCAGGCTCTCTAGGTGAGAATACATTTTTGAAGGAGAAATGTTCAGTCACCACTTCTTAAAAATTATTTTCTTTCTCGATTCTATCCAGGATTTATACCGAATCACTTGTTCACCACACGAAAGAACAGTGGCAGTCTTCCACGACTAATAGAGCATTAAAGGCTTTAGCTTTGAATTCATGTCAATTCTTATGCAACCTCTAGAACACTTCTGCATGGCTGTTTTATACAGAATTGTAAATTTTCTAAAATTTGTTTAACTACTGTTTGGGGAAACAGTAGATCAACTTACTTTCAATTTACTTTTTGGATCAAGATTAGGTCAAGGGAAGAGTGAAGTGAATACTAATTTTTTTATATGCCAGCAATTACAACAGTAAAAAGGAACTACACTTTAAGAGCCCCAGCAGATTTCTTAACATAGTATGCATGATCAAGCTATTCCCACGAACAATTTGAAAGTCTTATCGTACAAAGGCCCTAGTGCCTTTTTTCAAATTTAAAAAAAAAATCAATCTAACACTGTTTCTTTTGAGATCATTAAAAATGATTCATTATGTTATATATTCATCCGCTGTACTTACCACGTAATTCACAAGCCTCACAAACTTGCTAGCCCTGTACTGACCACTGATAAGCACGTCACTTTGAAGAAAGGGGCATAAATTTACCTTTTCAACAAAATTTTCACTTTACTTAACAAACTGTCTCAAAAAATGGCATATTTTAATTAATTCAGGGCTTGTCCATATGGTTAATATAGGACTGTTAGAATTAAAGCCAGAACCGTGTAACTAGACCCCAAAAAATAGGATGTGCAGATATTGGTTGCTATAAAAACAATAATCACATATTTTTACTAGTATTTATTTACAGACTTAATTATTGCCTATTACAAGCCTTGTACTTAGGAAAGAGTGACAACAAGGACAGTTACAAAGAAGACGCCCATTTATGGGATGCAATGATTATACATTCTTATAATAAAAGTCCTGCTCTTTCACCACCGAAACTCAAGAGCTCTTACTGTGCCATAATTCTGATTCCACTACAAAAAAATTAATATTATGTTTCTTAATACATGCTAAAAGGTAGGCATTTTTGTCTTTCAGAAGTATTATTTATGGATTGTGTGTAATCTCATTATCTTCAGCAGATAAGGGATTGCATCATATCCATACAGATAGAAATAGAGGTTTATTTCGAGATTGGTGTTCATATGTTCTCATGCACATGTAAAAAAGCACATGCATTATAAAAAAATCATTCATGGACAATATGCTAGCAAAGCCTTCGGATGAATTTCAGAATCTGTACTATTTCTTCAGGAAATGAATAATATAGCACATAAAATATCAGACCATCTTTAGCAATTTAAGAATGCTAAGGCAGTTGTCCTTTCACTGATCATTTCACTGATGTCTCTCATGTTAAAATCTAGAAAATAATAAGCAGTAAAAATCAATAAACCAACAACACAAAAAAAACCCCAACAAATCAAGCAAGCAAGCAACCAACTAACCAACCAACCAACCAACCAAAAAAACCCTCACAAAATCAAACCAAACAAAATTAAAAAAAAAAAAAAAGGCAAAAAACACCTGGTGAAATTTCAGCTCATGTATATGGACATGTATATTTTCAGGAGAAGTAAGAAAGGAAAAAAAAAGCTGAACTATGTATGGATAAAAAAGGGAAATAAATTAATAATTTATACTTCAGTGGAGGATATGGTGAGTATTGTAGCAATAGTCCAAAAATAGTTGTTCACTCAGATGTTCATTACTACTTGATAATATTCTCCAAAACTAATAACATGGAAAAGCCTATAAACAAACAGGGTAATGAAATAAAATGAGCTTAAAAATGGATAATTTAAACTTTCAGTGTTTGGAGTAAGATTAAGAGCTAAATAATTTTCCCTGCTAAAGCTAAACACTAAAACTAATATACTTTGGTTTTTTAATAACCTCTTTCAACTACAAGTCTTGACATATCTCAGAAAGATAGATGTTAGATGTAAAGGTAGTCAATACAGCAATCTTTTGTGAAAAGCAGCAGAATGTTGTACACTGCACTATTTTATCCAAAATCATTGCTGTTTAGCTCATTCTGTTAGCTGAGTTTGCTAATTTAGGGACCAACATTGGTACTTTTAAAAAACAAAATAATCAGTGTGGAAGCTCAGATACTTAAAATGCCATTGGTCACATTGGTCACGTACCTACTGGCAATATTAGATGAGCGATTCAAAAGTTTTAATAATGAGGTAAATTCCTACATCAGTAGGACTACAAAATTTGCAATAATTGCTATTTGTCTAATTCAGTAAATAGACGTAGGAACATTGTATAATATTCTACGTAAATTGATGGAGTTTACTTCTCTAGGGAGGAAAAAATTAAACAAATATAGAGGAATGAAAATCTGCAAAACAATTAAATGTCTCTAACCCCCCTGAGCAGGCTTTCTTTTTTTATTGCTTGTTAATGCTTCCAATTTTTCTTTTCCTTAAACAAAACTGAAACCCATATAGTCAAGGACTAATGGAATGTAAAAGGGGAAAATTTTCTGCTTTCACAGAAGGTTTTACCAAATGGCTTCAGTTTTCTTATTCCTGGTGCCTACTGTTGATGCAGGAGCACAGACTGACACAAGTTTATAAGCATAAAATTCTCATTTATTTTCAACATTGTTTAGATTATGTAGTATGTAGTGCAGGAACTGGACAAACAATTCCCTGTAATTAAACCTCTCTTTTTGTCTCTATTTTGACATTCTTATTTTAGTTGAGCAGCCTGTGGATCTGCAATGAATTTTTCTGTCTCTTTACCCAGCACTGCTCACTGCTTCTATTTGAAGATAGGAAAAAGATCATAATGAGCATAAAGATTACTAAATTTTTGATTCTCTTATGGAAAATAATGGAAATTAAGGAGTATAAATTTAAGAATGTTTAAGCATCTATCTTTTCAAAGATGCAATTTCTAAATTGCTTAGTAATGAAGAAATTCACTGGGTTTTAGTAAAAAATTATTTTAAATGAAGTTTATTTTCTATGAAATTTATTTTCTATGAATCCTATCTGTTTATTGTTTCTAAAATATTCTTTGTCTCTAATTTTTCCCTCTACAATGTCACAAGCAGAGAAAATTTCAAGTCAGACATAAAGCTGTCGCACCTTAATGATTTAGTACCCACTGCCTCCTGGCTCAGCTTGGGCTTCCTAATATATAAAGGATAGGGAATAGTGAGAATATATTTTTGTATAGATTGTCAGAAAATTTTGAGGAAAAAAAAAAAAAACCTGAGGGTTGCTAAGAATTACAAATGTAGTAAAACTAGTAACATTTGCACTAAAAAAATAAACCTCAAAACAAAGATGTCAAAATATTCCAGCATTTGTAAGCTGCAAGTCTGAAATATCATGGAAATTTCTAGACTCTCTCACCTCAATATATGGATCTGAAGTTACAGAAATTAAATTTGTGTGGTGTATTTACTTCTACTCCACCCTAGAAATAGCTATTAACATCAATTGTAATCGTATGTACAGATCAAAGCAAGAGACCCCATGCTGCAGATAATAAAATGTTCATGCACAAAGGGGAGGAGAAGGAAGCCCTTATAATAATGTTAGGAGCTACTCATTACAAATTGAAAATTACATACCAGATGTTTTTAATCTATTTTTCCACATTGGATGTAAACTCAGAACAGCAGCACATTCAGAGTAGAAAGGGTGAAGATTATAAAAAATTATCACTTATTTTTCTAGCAATGAATGCCCTTTCAGAAAAAGAATACAACCTCCAATAGTTAGACAGGTCCCTTAATTCCAGATAATTCTTCCAGGGTTTTTTGTAGTGAAAGAGAAGACTGGTTTTTTCTAGTCACTGTTCTCTACCTTCTCTTCCCTAATGCAACAGAGAAAGTTATGCTAAAGCTCTCCTACGCATTTGTTGCATAGTTTATCTATTTTGTTTCTGCATAGCTCTGCCTTTCCCTTCCTCTACGTCATATACTTCAGTTTCAGATATTCAACCAACACCTAATCCTAATTTCTTATATCCTTTTTTATTTCCCTGTTACCTTACCAAACACAGATAGACATGTACATTAATGAGGAAACTAAATTAAGTTCCTCTCTGTTTTCTTAGCAACAACAGAGGGTGGTGTACATGGTAAGGATGATCAGGTGC